>NC_063064.1:20827122-20879622 GCF_018812025.1 Megalobrama amblycephala
GCGTGGCAGGGGGGCTCGACAGCGCCCCCTTGAAAAAAGTCAGAAAATTTGGTCCATATATTGAACAAACTTGCACGTATTAGTATGAAACTCGGTACACATATAGACCTCATCGGGCCGAACAACTTTCGTGCTCTAAGTTAAACGCCACGCAAACAGGAAGTCAGCTATTAAGGGTTGTTTGAAAAACGCATGCTCTGGAATTTGATATACTCCTCCTAGACGATTAATCCGATCGCCACCAAACTCGGTCAGCATGAAGTCAAGACATTGATGATTAAAAATTGCCAGCGGATTTTTGATATCTCGAACGGTTTGGCCGTGGCGAGGCAACGAATTTATGGCGAGAAAAAGGAAACAGGAAATGTGTTATAACGTCTGCATACATATATTGATCTTTATGAAACTTCACGAGTGTGTTGCTTGTAGTAGTCCGATCACATGGATGTGACTATTGTGAGTCAAAGTTATAGCGCCACCAACTGGCAGCAGGAAGTGTATCACTTTTTGAATTGCTTTGAGATCACCCTCTTATTTTTACCTGATTTGCTTCAAACTTCATCAGTGTAATGTCAATACACAGCAGATGTAGACATATGACAGGATTTTTGATATTTGAAATATTGTTGCCATGGCAACAGGTCAAACTGTAATAATATTCTTGAGTGTTTTTTAGGCTCTTAACATGCTTCAAATTGCATGAAACTCGACACACACATCAATATTGTCAACCAGTAGACATGGACAAAGCCATAGAAATGGGTCTGGTGGAGGGGCTCAGTAGCGCCACCTTTTGACAAAAGTGGGGGGGTTAGTTTTTCCTACAGTCACCAAACTCGGTACACATATTGTTCTCATCAAGCCGGACAATTTTCTAATTTACATTCATTAGCTCCGACCAACAGGAAGTCAGCTATTTTGGTTTGAATGTTAATTTTTTGAAAAAACAGGCTATGAATTTTATACTACTGCTCCTACAGGGTTTATCCAATTTACACCAAGCTTTTTTTAACTTGTTGCTAACACATTGAAGTTGTTTAATTGCAAACGGATTTTGGATATCTCAAACGGTTTGGCCGTGGCGAGGCAACGAATTTATGGCAAGAAAAGGGAAACAAAGTGTTATAACTTCTGCATACATTAATTGATTTTGATGAAACTTCGGCTTAGTCTTCGTTGTACAAGGCTGATCACATGGATGTGACTATTGTGATTCAAAGTCATAGCGCCACCAACTGGAAGCAGAAAATGTGTCACTTTCAGCATACATTGAGATCACCCTCTTATTTTTACCTGATTTGCTTCAAAATTCATCAGAATAATGTTAAAACTTGGCACATGTAATCCTTTGAAAATGGGCAGGGAGGAGGGGCTCTATAGCGGCACCTTGTAGTGCAGTAAATGTGGAGTGAATTTGACATAGTCCTTTGATGTTTAACCGTTTTAAGTGCCTATTGCCCGCTGTGCACAGTTGCCCTGAAGCCACCGGGGTGGCGGTGCCACCGGGCTTGGGCCCGCCATCGCTGCTCGCAGCTATATTTGTGAATTGTCTTTCTAAATGTTTCGTTAGCATGTTGCTAATGTACTGTTAAATGTGGTTACCATCGTTTATTACTGTATTCACGGAGACAAGAGAGCCGTCGCTATTTTCATTTTTAAACACTTGCAGTCTGTATAATGCATAAACACAACTTCATTCTTTATAAATCTCTCCAACAGTGTGTAATGTTAGCTTTAGCCACGCAGCATAGCCTCAAACTCATTCAGAATCAAATGTAATACATCCAAATAAATACTATACTCACATGATCCGATGTATGCAAGCAGCATGCATGACGAACATCTTGTAAAGATCCATTTTGAGGGTTTTATTAGCTGTGTAAACTGTGTTTATGCTGTTCAAGGCAAGCGCGAGCTCCGGGGGAAGGGGAGCGGGAGATTTAAAGGGGCCGCAACCTATATATCGGTGCATAGTTAATGATGCCCCAAAATAGGCAGTTAAAAAAATGAATAAAAAAAAATCTATGGGGTATTTTGAGCTGAAACTTCACAGACACATTCAGGGGACACCTTAGACTTATATTACATCTTTTAAAAAGAAGTTCTAGGGCACCTTTAAGCGCAGTCCACAAAGCCATCTTATGGCTCAATAAGACTTTCCCTGCGTCCCAATGTCCATACTATCCATCCTAAATAGTATGTAAAACTAAAATAAGTGTATCCCAAAGCATAGTATGTTGAAAAGAGTATGCCAAAAATCCCCGGATGGTCTACTATTTCCGGTAGATTTTCAAAATGTGGATCTGTGCACACTATAAAGTCTAATTTGCCCACAACCCATTGCGCTTTGGATGAGGATTCAGTTCAGAACTACAAATACGAGTGTGAAAAAACAAACAAACTACAAAACATGGCAGATATGCACGACCGACGGTGAGAGGTTTGAATGACAAATAATCAGCTTAACCTGATAAAAAAATATTTATTTAATGTTAATTATGTTATATTTCATCTGCAATAACAATGTGGACTTATTAAAGATCCGATTAGCCATTAACTTTTAAATGCATCATTATGCATTAATATGAGGAGAGCTATCCGCATGAAAGACCCGCGACTGCAGATCAACGTGCTACTGCATTTCTCTCTGATATGGCAGGAAATTAGCTAAATGAAATGTGGAGGATTTAAGATGATTGACAGGCCAGTTTACGGTGACATAATGCAACAGAGAGCAAAGACGCAATTGTATGATGTGACAGTATGTCACAAAGCTCGTCTACTCTTTTGCTACACACTCAAAAATACGTACTTTTTGTTCACAAAAAGAGTACATACTTTTAGGGCGTAGTATAAGTAGGCAAATTGGGACGCAGCATAGGAATACACCTCTGAGTCTGAAAAAAGCCTGTTTGTCTAAGAAAAATATTCAAATATGTAAATGAAAAGGATCAATGTGAGCGTCTGTTCAGCTGATCTGTACTTTGCAAATGAAATTCTCCTCATCTCACGAGAAAGCAAATATGTCAGAATCTACAGATACAGAAGGGACTTGAAGAACATCGATGAGAAATGTATGCAAACTGAATGAACTAGTGTTTTAACTGGTCTAGTCCTTTGATTTAGACATGGTAGTCACAAGTTACTGAACACTGAATATATGTCTTAATGAAAGGGCCATAATTCACAGTATAACAATTTGTGAGGATGATGTTCCAAAGAAAATGCTTAAAAAGAAAACAGATACATTTAAGTTCAGAATGTAATAATCATTGTCAGAGTGCTTATACTGTAACATTTCTGACTGATTGGTAAACATAACTTTTAGTTGAATATTTAGTATAAATATACTTTTAACTGCACACTGAAAGCGTACATTTCACAAACAATTAAACATGCATGAAACGACAAAACAACTGAGAGATTATTTTATTATGGCAAATGTGTCAAAATACAAAAGTGTTCCCACTTTTTGACCAAATTCAGACCAATTCACTAATTAATCATTCAGATTTGACTGATCCATTAAAAAGAACGACTCAAACTATTCACTCACAAGACATCACTATGGCATCATTTTGTACTCTACACATATAAAATATTTCCCTGACAAAAAGGTTTTCCATTAACCTGTACAGAAACATGCACAATGTTTCAGGACTAAACATTTTAACTAATGTAACTATATAAAACAACTAAATACCAGTTACAAAAACCTTTGTTTAAAAAATGGCAATTTAATATTTACTGTTTTTCATTTTAGGATATTCAAAAATTAAGAAGCATTAGGCAAACAATCTACAATGTTTTGAACGATTTTGAAATTACTGCACCATAGTAAACAAATAAATTAAAATTGAGAAACTACATAAACTCTCCTGTAATCATACTTCAGCAAGTTTTTCGGTTAGCTTTTTTCTCTAAGTCTGGAAACAGAGAAATTCCAGTCTCTCCTCACACGGTCTGGCCTCCCACTTCCCATTTGCTACACTGAGGGCACCACAGCGTCGAGCGACTGGGCACTGTAACTTTTCGCCATTTACCCAGTTCTCATACTGTACATTCTCCCCATACACCCAGATCCAACTACCCACCAGAAAGTTCAGCCCAATCCATACATAATCACTCTGGACGTCGTTAATCTTATTCTCAGCCGTATGCTGTTCCATAACTGATGCCACACTGGCCAAGTCAACATATCTGTCTCTACAGTGTTTCAAGGCTTCGATCCACGATTTGGGTTCTGACACCAGGATCATAGAGCGCACTTTGGCCATACAAAAGAAAGGGAGTGGATTTAGACACGTCTCATCGAACATCTCACCATTCTTTAAAGCTCCACAAGCTTGTCTGTCTGGTGAAATAATTCTGTTATTGGAATCTAGATTATTAGGTTGCATTCTGTTCCAATATTGGATCTTTGATCCGCTATCAAGCCAAATCCAAGGGTCGTTGTACAATCCAATCCAAAAGTAAAGATTATCCACGAAAGAGCTTTGTATGTCATGCATATACACCACTAGTGCAGTCAATTCTGCTTGGGTTTTCACCATGACTAGGGTCATGTTCAACCGCTTGCAGTGCGTCTGAGCTTCTTTCCAGATTTTATTTTCATTGACCAGCCTGAATTCAGGGATGCTGTTAACTTGTCTGAAGCAGAGAAAAGGATGTTCCTCAAAGCAAACGCGGTCATGCCAGAATCCTCTCCAATCGATGACCATGCAAAACAAAGTGGCAGACAATCTGGAGTATGTGACAGGCTCATTGTCTCCAACCCACCTCCAGGTTTCTTTCAAAGGAACTCTAGCTAGACCAATCCAGGCCAAACTATTATTTACCAGAGCACTGATATCGGTGTTGTCCGTTTCACTATGTATAGTCGCCAGACCAGCGTGATCCATCTCACACTGTTGTTTTGCCTCCTGCCAAGTTTTATATTCTTTGACTACGACCCAATCTCCAGAAACCTTCTTACACACAAAGAATAGTTTATTGTCACATGTCGTGGTATACCAATATCCAGGCTTGTTTATGAAGGCACATTCCCCATCCAAGTTGAAATATCTGGTTTGGGTCTCATCCACCCACTTCCATGATGAAAATATGCTCATAAGTCCTACCCAAGAGAGCTGGTTGGCAGAACCACTGAGATTCTTTAGATCATTCATATCTGAGGCTACAAAGAGTTGTCCAGAATTACTTAGACAATATCTTCTTGCATTAAACAATGTCATTTTCTGTTTCACATGGATGATTTCCTTTACTAGTCCTGGAACGGGCTTATCGGCAGACGTATGGAGCGCCAGTAGTAAGAAGCTTAGAAGCCTAAACATCTCCATGTTGAGGCAGTGTCTGACAAGAACTAATACAATGTTAAACTAGTCTTTAAATTCATTTGCATGGCATCACAGTGAGTGTTTGTATAGAAAGTTTTAAAGACAAATCATAGTCAAATGAGAGAACCAAGTCAAAAATTTCCATTGTTGTTGTAGATATTATTACTGTTTAAATTTGTAGTTCTTATTTATTTTTATTTATTATTTTTCTTTTATTGTACTTGACAAATTATGGAAACATCACTGCTTTAACTTTTCTATAGTAGAATATTGTTCATACATCAATCTTTCATGTATTTATTAACGTCAAATGGTTCAGTACTTCATCAGAGAGTTACTAAGTGGCACAAAATATTTGTTTTAAATTACGGTTTAAAAATTATTGCATACATGGCCTTCTGTGACCCTTTGCCATTTCAACTGTGTATCTGACAGAAGGAAGAGAGAGTGTTTAGCTGAGAAATGTGGGCATGTATGTAAAATAAAACCTATGTATTCAAATGAAAGGTTCAGTGAGGATGTTGGTGTCTGTTTAGCTAATCTGTACTTTCAATGGAAATTCTTATCTCATCTCATGACAGAGCAAAGCCTTGTGAAAATTTATATAGATTACACAAAATTTTTCAGAAAATACAGATATAGAGGAAGAGTAAATTATTGTAAATGGCAGTTTATCATTTATACTCAGATGTCTTATACAGTATGTTAAAGGTGCTAAAGAGGATGTTTTGTTTTATACATTTTTGCAATATTACTTGAAACTGTCTTTACTAACTGATAAAAGACTATTTATTAGGTGCACTGAAAGGAATAATATTAATATACATCATCTGTGCACGAGGTAGGGCCTTAAAAACATCAGCCAATCGTTTACGCGATCATCGCGTAAACGATTGGCCCTCTGGCTTGTCAATCACTGCCATGACGTTCCTTGTGCGAGACGTGCGTGGCTGCGTGCTCCAGTAACTTTCCACACTCCACAGGCGTCGCATGTAATGTTTTTGTCAGGAGAGAGGAGTAAAAACTGCAGATTATGAGTTACCTGCGGTGAGTCCGACATAATGAATCCACTAACACGATACAGCGAATGCCGGTGGTAAACACTTGTGTTCCAATACTCGTGCATGAGTTCTGGGAGGCGTTCCCTCGAAATGAGCTGTGAAGGAGGGGGGTTGTTCTTACGCATGCGCTCATTTAAAAAACTCACTAACAGTCTTTGGTTTCTCAGTCGACGAAAAGATTCTCTTTAGCACCTTTAAATGTGAGAAACGATGCAAATATGTTCTGCTAATTGTATTAGTATCCTGTTCTTCCTATTGTATTGCACTCTCAGAAAAAAGGTTCACTGAGGTTCTATATAGAACACTTGGGTTCTTCGCTCGGCTCTAAAGAACACTACGCAAAAAAAACAAAAAAAAAAAAGATTTTATATACAAAATAAAACAAAATGAAACCTATTGCCACAAAAAATTGCTATATGCATGTACTTGCATTATTCCAAGTTATGCCTATTGTACAAAATGTTGGGGTTAGTAAGATTTTTTAATAGAAATTAATACTTTTATTCAGCATGGATGGATTAAATTGATCAAAAGTGACAGTAAAGACATTGATAACATTACATAATATTTCTATTTTAAATAAATGCTCTTCTTTTGAACTTTCTATTTATCTAATTCTAAAAATTCAAATAAAAAATGTATCCGTTTCCACAGAAATTAAGCTGCATTACTAGTTTTCAAGATTGATAATCCCAATTAATGTTTTTTAAGCACCAAATCAGCATATTAGAATGATTTCTGAAGGATCATGTGACACTGAAGACTGGAGTAATGATGCTGAAAATTCAGCTTTGCATCACTGGAATAAATTACATTTTAAATTATATTCAAATAGAAACAGTTATTTTAAATTGTGACAATACATTTCACAATGTTACTGTTTTTATTGTATTTTTGATCAAATAAATATAGCCTTGGTGAGCATAAGAGACTTCTTTCAAAAACATTTTTGTTTTGGTAGTGTAGATTATCTTCAATTGTGCAGAAGTACATACCTCATTGGGAGATTAAACCCATTTCTTATGCCACATGTGTAATGCTATGATGGAACCTACAAATTCACTAATGTTTTAACTGGTTAACTGAAAAGAAATCAGTTGGGAATCTCTTTGTAGCACCTGCCGATAGGTTGTTCTGACACGTTTTTCATTTGGTTGGTTGCGCAACTTCATCAATCACATATAAGCAGATATTTAACAAACCACATCAACAGCATTTTACTGCTTACGGGGATATGTCTTCAGCAGTATATATCACACGCAATCTATTTCCAGCAGAAGATCTAGTCTGATAAGAACAAGCATATGCTCATTTTCTTATGGTCATGTCAATTCACCTTTATCTACATAGTCAGGCGTGAACATAACTGGTGCGCAGGTGCGCATACATGGTAAAACTAAATGATGCGTACCAGAAAACGTGGAGGGGAGCGCTTTTGAGTACCAACATTTTTGGGGACAGGGACACGTTTACTTACAGGAGTACGATTTTTCCCCATCTCTGGTAAGATAGCAATTATGATGATAAGTGTGTTCATTAATTATTAGGGGTGAAACGGATTGCAGTTAATCCGTGATCCGTACGGACCAGGCCCCACGGTTCGGCATGCATGTGATTCGAAGATTAACTGATAAGTTTAACCATTATAATGTGAAAGTTTATCATTTGGACATGTTTTGTCTTGCCAATTTACATATTCAAGTGATTTTAAACATAGAAGAAGGGTCAAAAATTGGGACAGGCTGAGAGAGAGAGAGAGAGAGAGAGAGAGACTTTCAGACAGCGCTCAAACACATAATTTATTCTTCTTTCACGTTTACTTGCGCTTGAACGGACACATACACAAAATTTTGTCAAAATACCCGTCTCGCAAGTATTCTCTCGGTTATGTCATAAGTGAACGGTTGAATATTCCTGCTGTTGTTTGTGTCATTAGTGTTAATAAAATAAAAACAAAACATCATCATCATCTACCACGTTCGAGAGCAAAGAAGGTAGTGAGTAGGGTTGGGAATCGTAAGAAATTTTCCAGTTCTGGTTCTGATTCCGGTTCTGTCTAGCGATTCCAGTTCCGATTCCATTAAAATAATTAAACAAATAATAAAAAGAATAGCAGTAAGGGGGAAAAAAAGCACAATACTCAACTCACACAGTCTTTTTTGTCTTTATTATACTTGTGAAATGAGTTTAATAGACTGCTAATCTAAACAAATTCGCTAACACTTTACAATAAGGTTCACGAGTTAACATTAATTAACTACATTAACATTTCTACAGCATTTATTAATCATTGTTAATGTTAATTTCAATATTCACTAATACATTATTAAGATCAAGAGTTGTATTTGTTAACATTAGTTAATGTACTGTGAAGTAACATGAACAAACTAAGAACAGCTGTATTTTTATTAACTTTTGTTTTAGGTTAACAAAGATTAACAAATTCAATGGAAGATCCAGACAGGCGAAACAGAATATTTTTGTAAGTTGGACTCATAAAGACTTCACTTGTTTCTGAAAGAATGATTCAGTGATAGATACATTAAGAGTAATTTTGTTGCCACCTAGTGGCGTAACAATGCAATTGATACAGTCGTTATTTGAAGTCCAGTTACTCACAGAAGGTGATTTATTCTATTTTGATCAGTAATATCAGAGTTTGAGCATCTGAATAAAAAACTTTTCTATACTTCTGTGATAATTGAATATTTGAAACAGAAATAATGATACTATGTGTTTGAAAAGATTGCTTATATCTAAACATGACAACTGCTGTCTCTAGATTAGCAACAGCGCGAACTCAGATTTGGATGTCGCGATTTTATTTTTGTCAAAGGTTTAATATACGGGCAAACTGTTGTAATTTAGGAATTTGATTATTATGTGGGCGATGAAATCGAGAATGCAATCTTTTAAAGATTTATTGTGCAGCTTTGTGCATCTCTCTCTCTATTGATACCTGACGTATATGAGTAGCGCGAGGGCTTTTCAGTGCATTCATTGCTATAATATTCATGGGGTAAGAAGTTACTATTAAAGGATACGCTCCCCGCACTTCACCCACCCATCACACCAGAACTGTTTTCGGAACTGAAATGTAGAAATCTTGCACGGTTCCGGTTCTTAAGTGAGGAGAGCAGTCAGGAAGAAAGTGATAAAGACAACTTGTAGGTTAAGAGTGCTGCGTAAAGTGTGAGTACCAAGCAGCATCTCCAGGTGCTCCCTTGAGAACCAGACCAAAAAATTTATGTCCACCCCTGTATATATTGCTTTATACAATCCAGATTGCTTCAAAGCAGTTTTACAGTGATAACAGGAAAATGATTCAATGATGCAAACAGAGTTCATTTCGGCTGTACAGCAGCTCTAAAAGAAAATAGTGTCATTGTTCATCTGAAGTCAGTTCAGTGTAGATTCAGCTCCGCTGTGAAGATCATCAATTAATAAATTAGTTAATTTCCTCTATAAAGGAATGCTGCAGAAAACAGTGATGTCATCAGCCAGCTCAGTTCAGTTCTCATTCAATAGTGTCAGTGCAGTCAAATCAATAACATTGTTGAATATTCAGTGTCCCCAACTAAGCAAGCTAGAGGCAACAGTGGCAAGAAACCCAAACTCCATCAGGTGACAGAATGGAGAAAAAACAGACTTAATAAAACTACATGTTAAGACTAAAGACCAGCCTACAACAAACTAATTAAATTAATTAAATGTTTAGTACATTTTCACTTTTACAAAACATTAATATTTTTCAACTATGAAATTCTAGTGCAACTATCCATTAGTAGATACAGAACAGTTTACTACCCATATTCTTTAGGAAACATTAAGAACTGATCCCAACCACTAAAACTCAGAGTAACAAGTAGCACACATTTCAGCCAAGCATTTAGCTAACTTTACAGAGTTTGGCAAACTTGTTATCCAAAAAAAAAAGAAAAAAAAAAAAGGAGAAACTACATTTGATAAATCTCTCATGTTACAGCATTTCAGCAGGTTTTTTCAAGTCACTTCTGGAAACAGAGAAATTCCAGTCTCTCCTCACACGGTCTGGCCTCCCACTTCCCATTTGCTACACTGAGGGCACCACAGCGTCGAGCGACTGGGCACTGTAACTTTTCGCCATTTACCCAGTTCTCATACTGTACATTATCCCCATACACCCAGATCCAACTACCCACCAGAAAGTTCAGCCCAATCCATACATAATCACTCTGGACGTCGTTAACCTTATTCTCAGCCGTATGCTGTTCCATAACTGATGCCACACTGGCCAAGTCCACATATCTGTCTCTACAGTGTTTCAAGGCTTCGATCCACGATTTGGGTTCTGACACCAGGATCATAGAGCGCACTTTGGCCATACAAAAGAAAGGGAGTGGATTAAGACACGTCTCATCGAACATCTCACCATTCTTTAAAGCTCCACAAGCTTGTCTGTCTGGTGAAATCATTATGCTCTTGGAATCTAGATTATTAGGTTGCATTCTGTTCCAAAATTGGATCTTTGATTGGCTACTAACCCAAATCCAAGGGTTATTATACAATCCAATCCAATAGTAAAGACCATGCACGAAAGAGCTTTGTGTGTCATGCATATACACCACTAGTGCAGTCAATTCTGCTTGGGTTTTCACCATGACTAGGCTCATGCTCAACAGCTTGCAGTGCGTCTGAGCTTCTTTCCAGATTTTATTTTCATTGACCAGTCTGAATTCAGGGATGCTGTTAACTTGTCTGAAGCAGACAAAAGGGTGTTCCTCAAAGCAAACGCGGTCATGCCAGAATCCTCTCCAATCGATCACTGCACAAAACAAACTGCTTAACCACTGGGAGTATGCGACAGGCTCGTTGTCTCCAACCCACCTCCAGGTTTCTTTCAAAGGAGTATCTTCTTTAACTGTAGCTAGACCAATCCAGGCCAAACTATTATCTAGCACTCTGCGAATAAATTGGTTGTCCACATCATTACGTATAATCGCAAGACCAGCGTGATCTGTTTCGCATTGTTGTTTTGCCTCCAGCCAAGTTTTTTTTTCTTTGACTAAGACCCAATCTCCAGAAACCTTCTTACACACAAAGAATAGTTTAGTGTCACATTTTGTGGTATAAAACCAGTGTCCAGCCATGTTCACTGAGGCACACTCTCCATACCAGTTGAAATAATTGGATTTGGTCTCATCCACCCAGTACCAAGCTGAGGAAATCTTATAAAGTCCCATCCAAGAGAGCTGGCTGGCAGAACCACTCAGATTCTTCAACTCGTTCTTATCTGAGGCTACAAACAGTTGTCCAGAATTATTTAGGCAATACATATGTGCATCACTCCAATTCATCATCATCTTCACATGGATGATTTCTTTCACTAATCCTGGAACGGGTCTATCGGCAGACGTATAGAGTGCCAGTAGCAGGAAGTTAAGAAGCCCAAACATCTCCATGGTGAGAAAGACAGCAACTGTTAATTTTTTTAACTACAGAATGAAAAAGGTACTACACAACAGGTGATCCAGCTGTGAGCCTTTGCCAATTCAAGCATGTGTATCTGACAGAAGAAAGTGCTTGTCTGAGAAAAGTGTTTATGTATTTGAATGAAAAGGTTGGTGTGGCTTATGTTCAGCTAATCTGCACTTTGCAATGGAAATTCTCCTCATCTCACGAGAAAGCCTTGTGACAATGGATACGGACTACACAACATTTAGCAAAATATATACTCTTCCTTCCTTTTCTGTAATTTAATTTGGCTGAACTTTGCTCAGATTCTCATAATATAATCTATGAATAGCTAACCACATTAATAAAATCCACAAAATTTAAAGAATGTTGGATACTTCTCGAATGCGCAGATGTCACTGGCCCCGTAACACACTTCACTTTTTTTTATTCAGTGTCTCAAACAAGAAGAAATATTTGATGCGTTACTGCTCATACTTTGAAACACTTCTCACATTTTAAATAGTTAACACTGGGTCAATCTAAACCCCAGTTAAATGGAATCCTGGGTTAATCATATTTCATGTTTCACACTGCTGCTCATACTTTACCTGGGGTTATCAATTACAACTGTAGGTACATGACATTTCACATTGTACATTCCTAAACCCTGTATTAATGTTCTTATTTGCATGTTTGCAGTGTCGACATTCATGATTGGATAAGTTCAAAATTACAAGTGTGAAACAAGGGTTTGGAATGATGATAACCCAGGATTAAGTGCCATATAAAAAGCCCTATTATTTCATTTCTGCTGACACCACTGGTACATTTTTCCAACATTTTACATCTGCCCAAAAAGAAGTAGTATATGCTTGGACAGTGCAGTGTACCAACAGAAGTGGTACAGTATATTTGCAGCACTGAGGAGTGGAATACTAAGAAGCAAAATGTTCTTGTGTCATTCATGACAAAAGTAAGTACTTCTAAATCATTCCAGGGGCCAGGAAGTGCTGATGTGTGCCATGTATCAGTCAGCCACAATCCAGGCATCTTTACTCAACCACCGCTGGTAGACAGCATCACTTTAAGGAAGAAGGCATTCAAAGGATAAATAATGACTTACAAAGCTTTGTAGATGTACATTTCTAAAATACAAAAGTAAAATAAAGGTATTGCAAATAGCCAAACAGGTATTATCTAAATAGCCATGTTTTCCTTATTCTTCATAATGTTATATTCTGACTCTCAGAAATCAAGTTTGACATTATTATTTTTATGTGAATAAATAAAGGTACATTTCTAGTTTAAACACTATTTTTTCTTCAGACAGTCCAATACGTCAGATGTATGCAAATACAATACGTCAGATGTATGCAAACTGACCCACATTTCATTTCCAACCACTGAAAATTGGTAAAATTCAACAATTGGCACAAGGAGCCACATTGGCATCCCCATATCACTGAGACGGAACCATATGGCCTCAACAAAGAAGATTCAAAAAGAAAAGTTTAAGAACCAGAATCTAAAAGGATACTGAGATACTACTACTTCTTGAGTTACATGTACTCACATCTTCATGAGCTTCATCCTATACATTACGTGACACCTATCTCTGTATAAAAATAAAGTAATGGTGCTGCCATATTTAAAAGTCATTTTTCCTGCTAAAATCTAAATCTCAGGTGAAAATCTTCATTTTGACATTTAATATTTTGGCTTTCTTCTTCATTACTATTTCTTTCAAATATTTAGCTTGGGAATTTTGGCTAAATGGACATGGAATGACCCATTCAGAAGTTTATCTAGAATGCATAAAGTTCTTTATTTTTCAGAAGTCTATGTGGCAACATGTATGTGATCAATTACTAGTTGACATCCTCATAACACACAAAACAAGCATTTTTTTTTTAAATTACAAAGTTAAAAAGGTACTGCGTAATAGGAATAAGCCACCTGTGAGTCTTTACCAACTCACGCATCTGTGTATTTGTCAGAAAGAAAGAGTATTTACCTAAGAAAATAGAGCATGTACTGTATTTAAAGCTTGAGGGGATGTTGGTACCAGCTCAGCTAATCTGTATTTTGCTATGGAAATTCTCATTTCATGAAAAAGGAAAGTTTTGTGATAAATAGAGTACATGAAATTTATCCGAAAAAAATAAAGAGATATGGAGGAATTTAAGGTCAATGTAGTAGCAAGAAGCTAAGATGCCCAAACTAAGCAAGACAAGAACTGATGCCACATTAACTAGTCTTAAAATTCATTTGCATGATGTCATAGTGTTTCAATAGGAAAGTTTCAATTTTCTGTTGAAACAAATGGTATTCAAATATTTGAGCCATTAAAGGCAAAGAAAACATTAAAGGCATAGTTCACCCCAAACAAAATGAAATAATATGATGATGATTAAGAAATTTAATTTACACTACTTCAAGTGATTTGTTATATTTTTCAAAATATCAATTCAGATGTATAAGATAGGTGTAAGAGGCCTGAGTTCAATTATGAAGTAAAATGCAATAGATTTATGGAATTTCACTTTTTCATACACACACAGGGCCTTAGTGGTGCAACAGATCACAAAACTCACGGTTCGGATCATATTACGGTTTTTGAGTCACGGATCACTTTTCTAATCACCCCCAAAAAATGTGGCTTTCCATTTATGAAGTTTTATTAAGTGTTAACAATGAGATTATGGGGTTTTTTTTATAATCAATTAACACTGCTTTTGTCATTTTTTACAAGATGGACAAAATTTGTCAAAATTTCAGTTTTACTGAATGGCACTTTTGGTTATACCGAATGACGATAATTTCGAACAATGCTAACAGGCCGATATCTAGCTGGCTAGCTAGTTAGCTTGCTAGCTAGCAAGCAAAAGGACAATTAAACATTTTATATTTATTACAGGTCTTTAAAATGTTACAACATTTTCCATGTTTTATAGCGGTTGTACCGAATGACCTGATGTTTCAGGACATGAGCCACTGAAAACATGAATTTTTCAAATAGTTAAAAGAGAGTTAGTTACTTTGCTTCATGACCATGTGGTCCTTTGCAGGTGTCTGAATGATGTCACATCCTGTCACATAATACTGACCGCATGACTTGATCCAAAATGGTCCCTTTATATTGGTTACTCCGAATGACATCAATGAAATTCATTTTTCTGGATATTCGTTCTCACAACAAAGCAACGACTTCTACACATAATTTTTATACCATTTTGCACTGTTGATATATGATGTTATAAAATCATGCCAGAATAAATAAATGTAAATTTATTTACATTTTAAGATATTTTAATCACAAATGAAATAGCTGTGTTTGACTTTGGACAGTTGAACCGAATGACCTTTTGATGCTTCAAAATCTTTAAAATACCTTTATATGTAGCAAAATATAATTAAAACCTTTTGGATTCAATAAAAGAGATCTAGTTGTACTACTTTACATACTTTGGATGTCATATGTGTTTTTAAAAAAAACAATTTATTAAGGCCTTTGGACAAAAAAAATGACCCGTCACGTCACTGACCCAAATACAATATAACAAAGTTACAAATAAAGTAAGGTCTAATAGGAATTATTAGTGAAAGGTTAAAAATCGTTTGAATGTGTAAACTGGCAAGACAAAACATGCAAATGATAAACTTTCTACGATGGTAAAACTTTGCAGTTAATCTGCAAATCACATGTGTGCCGAATCGTGGGGCCTGGTCCATACAGATCACGGATCAACGATCTGTTATACCCCCCTACTCCTCCAGTCTGCTGCTATTGTTGTTTACTGCTGCTGCTACTCAGGGATGGGCAAAAATACATCAAAATGTATTTTAAAATAAAATACCAAATACCTTAATTTTAAATGTATCAAAATAAACTACAAAATACAGCAGCCACACCATGTATCAAAATAAACTACTGTATTTTTGTATTTTGAAAATACTACAAAATACTTTTACAAGGGAGCATGAAATTCATTCGCAAACCTTCCATCAGCTGGACTATTTGATCGATCCCTTCATAATTACACTGACTTAAGTAAACAACGTTTGATAGCAATAAATCTATATGCAATAAATCTGACATATGCAACCAGTTAAAGGCATAAATATGTAGGATTTTTAGATTAAAATATTCAAAAACCACTAAAACAATCTTATATTTTTTGTTGACTTTACCAAATGTTTCCAAGAAATTCTAAATCCAGAGAAATAAGCTAGTTTAACCAGGACACACACCGTGTCCGTGTGTCGCCTATCAATTACCCTCGATTTCCCGTTTTGTTTTGTCGAAACCATGGAAACACATGGAAAGACACTTTAGTACTGTATATTATGAGTTTTATTAGACAGGGAAGCAACTGTTTGGATACATTAATCGACAGAAAACTCATCATGTTATATCGCTTAACACATTAAGGGCCAGATTTACTAAACGGGGCAAATTCGCGTGAGAGCGCAATTCCACAAACGTGTTGATGGCAGTGGAAAGTTTTGCACATGATCTGCTGACATGCAAATTAAAGAACACAGACACGGTCAGATCATTTACATAATGACTAACGCAATATATACCAAGAACAATGCAAATTAGCGTTGGCTCGCAAATAAACAGAGCTGAATCCTGATGCTGATGTTCTCATCAGGTGCGGGTCAATTTAACATGTAATCTGACAAACACACATATACTGTATAATATAGTTTGCCAAGCTATGTTGGCCTTTAGATATAGACAGGGATGGGCAGTATTTATGATACATGTATTTCAAATACGTATTTCAAATACAAAATAGTATTTTGTAATTTGTATTTGATAGGGTTGATGAAAATGGCTTTGTATTTTGTATCAAAATACTTTAGTGTTTTGTATTTTTGTATTTTTAAAATACTGTAAATTACTTTGTAAGAAGTCTACATGATGACATCATAAAATTGCGGCCTCTGATTGGTGCCTACTCTATAGTTTGCAGAGACTTGTGATCAGAACAGAAAATTGATCCATATGGAAGAAGGTGATCAAGAAACGTGAAGGCTGCCAGCTTTCCATCAATTTTTAGCATGAATTGCTATCATTTTTAACAGTTCATGTAAAGTTTTGGTGTTCGTTTTGGTAGCCTAGGCTAAATATTTTTCAAGAACATTGTGTGAATAGTACCAATTTACATAATGTTCTTGAAAACTATTATACTGAGCAGCAGCCCCCTATATTTATGATTAGCAATCAAATGATTAATTGGTTAAAAACTCGTTGCTATGAATACAGGTGCCGTCAGTTGTCTTCTTATAAATGACTTGTTGTCATTGAGTCAGTGTTGCTGATGCAAAGTAGGCCCTTCATTACCAAACATCAAGTAACTAAATTAGGATACAATTATGAGTCATTCACAAACATTAAACTGTTGGTTACTTTAAAACTAAACTTCATCTGGGAGATCACAGGGATATGTGAATATTTGATCTGTTAAAGCCACAATATGTAAATTTTCGCCTGTAAAGATCGCTAATTCAAAACAAAGGTGTAGCCTGATGACGCCTTGATTTCACAGAATCATGGGAGGTGTTGTCTTCACGTCTACAGCTGGTGGAAAAGAATCGGGACAGGAATCTCATTACTAATAAGAGACAAGTGCGAGTGCGACACACAGCTCGACAGCAGCGGATCTTTTATTATGCCACAGTCGCTGCTCCCGCTTCTTTCGGTCATGTGCACGTAGGGTAAAGCAGTGCTGCTTATCATATCAGAAACATTTGTGTGTTGAAAGTTAGTATAGTGCTACTCTGTGTGTTCGCTCAGGGGCTACTATGAGACACTTGTTGCACACTGCAGTAAGATAGATCAATATTAGTCATGGTAAAACATGGTACTCGCGATAAATCAAGAAAACGAGATTCAAGCAATAAGACTTAGGGCCAGATTTACTAACAGCTTGTGCCAGAGCAAACCCTCTTTTGGCGTTAAAAAACTACTGTCGGGATTTACTAAAGACACGCAGTATAAAATTAGCTCTGAAAAGGCGTGAACTGAATTGTGTTTGTGGCTGACCTTATTGCATATGCATTTTTAGGAGTTTCCCTTTCAGATGCAAAATTTATGGGAGGAGAATATTTAAATGAACTACAGAATGCGATTTACTAATGTTTGTCCTCGTCAATTTACTGGTATTTACACTATTATTTAACGGCCTAAAAAAGCATGTCTGAACCCATTTTGTGACACCGCAGAGAACAGAGAGCGCATGGTAGAAGGATTATTAATTTCTTTGAAATGCCAGAGTAAGACCTTATCCGAACATATCCTTTGCCTATATCTATATCTATAGGCCAACATAGCTTGGCAAACTATATTATACAGTATATGTGTGTTTGTCAGATTACATGTTAAATTGACCCGCACCTGATGAGAACATCAGCATCAGGATTCAGCTCTGTTTATTTGCGAGCCAACGCTAATTTGCATTGTTCTTGGTATATATTGCGTTAGTCATTATGTAAATGATCTGACCGTGTCTGTGTTCTTTAATTTGCATGTCAGCAGATCATGTGTAAAACTTGCCACTCCCATCAACACGTTTGTGGAATTGCGCTCTCACGCTAATTTGCCCCGTTTAGTAAATCTGGCCCTTAATGTGTTAAGCGATATAACATGATGAGTTTTCTGTCGATTAATGTATCCAAACAGTTGCTTCCCTGTCTAATAAAACTCATAATATACAGTACTAAAGTGTCTTTCCATGTGTTTCCATGGTTTCGACAAAATAAAATGGGAAATCGAGGGTAATGATGTCATTGATAGGCGACACACGGACACGGTGTGTGTCCTGGTTAAACTAGCTTATTTCTCTGGATTTAGAATTTCTTGGAAACATTTGGGATAATGTTAGTACACAAGTTAACAAAAAATATAACATTGTTTTAGTGGTTTTTGAATATTTTAATCTAAAAATCCTACATATTTGTGCCTTTAACTGGTTGCATATGTCAGATTTATTGCATGACTCGGGCAAAGAAAAGCTGTTGCTATCAAACGTTGTTTACTTAAGTCAGTGTAATTATGAAGGGATCGATCAAATAGTCCAGCTGATGGAAGGTTTGCGAATAAATTTCATGCTCCCTTGTAAAAGTATTTTGTAGTATTTTCAAAATACAAAAATACAGTAGTTTATTTTGATACATGGTGTGGCTGCTGCATTTTGTAGTTTATTTTGATACATTTAAAATTAAGGTATTTGGTATTTTATTTTAAAATACATTTTGATGTATTTTTGCCCATCCCTGGATATAGGCAAAGGATATGTTCGGATAAGGTCTTACTCTGGCATTTCAAAGAAATTAATAATCCTTCTACCACGCGCTCTCTGTTCTCTGTGGTGTCTCCTCCTAACAGCAACAACTGCAACCATGTCACAAAATGGGTTCAGACATGCTTTTTTAGGGCGTTAAATAATGGTGTAAATACCAGTAAATTGACAAGGTCAAACATTAGTTAACTGCATTCTGTGGTTCATTTAAATATTCTCCTCCCATAAATTTTGCATCTGAAAGGGAAACTCCTAAAAATGCATATGCAATAAGGTCAGCCACAAACACAATTCAGCACAATTCAACACAATTTCAGAGCTAATTTTATACTGCGTGTCTTTAGTCAATCCCGACAGTAGTTTTTTAACGCCAAAAGAGGGTTTGCGCTGGCACAAGCTGTTAGTAAATCTGGCCCTAAGTCTTTTTGCTTGAATCTCGTTTTCTTGATTTATCGCGAGTACCATGTTTTACCATGACTAATATTGATCTATCTTACTGCAGTGTGCAACAAGTGTCTCATAGTAGCCCCTGAGCGAACACACAGAGTAGCACTATACTAACTTTCAACACACAAATGTTTCTGATATGATAAGCAGCACTGCTTTACCCTACGTGCACATGACCGAAAGAAGCGGGAGCAGCGACTGTGGCATAATAAAAGATCCGCTGCTGTCGAGCTGTGTGTCGCACTCGCACTTGTCTCTTATTAGTAATGAGAGTCCTGTCCCGATTCTTTTCCACCAGCTGTAGACGTGAAGACAACACCTCCCATGATTCTGTGAAATCAAGGCGTCATCAGGCTACACCTTTGTTTTGAATTAGCGATCTTTACAGGCGAAAATTTACATATTGTGGCTTTAACAGATCAAATATTCACATATCCCTGTGATCTCCCAGATGAAGTTTAGTTTTAAAGTAACCAACAGTTTAATGTTTGTGAATGACTCATAATTGTATCCTAATTTAGTTACTTGATGTTTGGTAATGAAGGGCCTACTTTGCATCAGCAACACTGACTCAATGACAACAAGTCATTTATAAGAAGACAACTGACGGCACCTGTATTCATAGCAACGAGTTTTTAACCAATTAATCATTTGATTGCTAATCATAAATATAGGGGGCTGCTGCTCAGTATAATAGTTTTCAAGAACATTATGTAAATTGGTACTATTTACATAATGTTCTTGAAAAATATTTAGCCTAGGCTAACAAAACGAACACCAAAACTTTACATGAACTGTTAAAAATTACAGCAATTCATGCTAAAAATTGAAGGAAAGCTGGCAGCTTGCACGTTTCTTGATCACCTTCTTCCATATGGATAAATTTTCTGTTCTGATCACAAGTCTCTGCAAACTATAGAGTAGGCACCAATCAGAGGCCGCAATTTTATGATGTCATCATGTAGACTTCTTACAAAGTAATTTACAGTATTTTAAAAATACAAAAATAAAAAACACTAAAGTATTTTGATACAAAATACAAAGCCATTTTCATCAACCCTATCAAATACAAATTACAAAATACTATTTTGTATTTGAAATACGTATTTGAAATACATGTATCATAAATACTGCCTATCCCTGCTGCTACTGCAGAGCAATATGGAGACTTGCTACTGCCAATACATACAATACACAGACACAGTGCTGAAATCATGTAAGCAAACTGCTGCTGCACAATTAAGGTGCATTCACGTAATTCCTGTAGTTACGAGATTCTAGGTTGTAAAAAGCGTTCATGTCCTTGTAGAACTCGCAATTACAGCTTGTAAGCTGGGAGTTTTCTGAAAGCTCCCAGATGTACCACATGGCCACCTGACCGCTGTAGATTAATTTAGGCATTGATAGTGGTGCTATAGAAATGCATAATTCCCAGTCCAAGGACGTGAACAGCTCCGAATATAACGTCACGTGTTGTCATCTCAAGATTCCGGTAAATACGAGGTGGCGTGAATGCGGCATTAGCATGCATGATATTACCCATAGCAATTTTATACAGGTGGAGCTGGGGAAGATGGAGGGTTTCTGAAAGAGTGCTGAAAATTGCTACAGCAAATACTGACCAAGTATTTGAATGTTGAGCAGCAAGCTCAGTGAGAATGAGTTAGGGACATATCAGCCTGCACCCTCATAGAGTTTCATGTCCCCTGAATGTGTCTGTGAAGTTTCAGCTCAAAATACCCAATAGATTTTTTTTAATTCATTTTTTTAACTGCCTATTTTGGGGCATCATTAAATATGCGCCGATTCAGCGTGCTTCCCCTTTAAATGCTCGCGCTCCCCAGCCCCAAGCTTGCGACTCTATAATACATTGCATAAACAAAGTTCACACAGCTAATATAACCCTCAAAATGGATCTTTACAAAGTGTTCGTCATGCAGCATAACTGATTATGTAAATATGGTATTTATTTGGATGTTTACATTTGATTCTGAATGAGTTTGAGACTATGCTCCGTGGCTAAAGCTAACATTACACACTGTTGGAGAGATTTATAAAGAATGAAGTTGTGTTTATGAATTATACAGACTGCAAGTGTTTAATAATGAAAATAACGACGGCTCTTGTCTACGTGAATACAGTAAGAAATTATGGTAACTTTAACCACATTTAACAGTACATTAGCAACATGCTAATGAAACATTTAGAAAGACAATTTACAAAATATCACTAAAAATATCATGTTATCATGGATCATGTCAGTAGTTATTGCTCCATCTGCCATTTTTCTGCCTTGCTTGCTTATCTGCATAAAGTCTGATGATTCAGCTGTGCACAGATCCAGACGTTAATACTACCTTGTCTAATGCCTTGAATATGGGCTGGCATATGCATGAATTTGGGGGCATACATATTAATGATCCCGACTGTTACATAACAGTTCTTCGGAGGTCTTTTAAACAAAAGAGATTTACATAAGAAGGAGGAAACAATGGTGTTTGAGACTCACTGTATGTCATTTCCACCTTTAATACTAATAAAAGTTTTTAAGATTTTGCCAATTGGTAATAAAAGCAATCAGTATTACTTCATCATGCCTGATTAATGGTTTCAAAAAGAAAACAATGATTAACCCAAGTCTGATGTAAGCTCAGCAAGTGAAGACATAATGAGTAATAATCAACCACTTATAAAACAGTTTGTAAGCTAATGACCTTCTGTAAGCTAATGAGGATCTAATGGTGCATTCTGCTATAAACAGCCTGAGGCAACAGTCCTTGCAATGAATCTTTATCAGGATCTCAGTATACTGGTTTGAAGCAGCCTCAGAAATTTGACTGGAACTACAGAATAATATTTAAAATCTCTAAGTCTTGTTAAGAAGACCTCTGCAAAAACTAGTATTTCACCTCTTAAAATAACCAACAAGCACAAACGTGCTGTTAAAAAACAAAGCAGCATAAAATTCACTCTGAAAACCTGACCATAAGCAGATCACGTCTGCTGCTTCCAGTTACATTAAAACCAAAGCCAGTTCTATGAGTGAGTGCACATAAATGAAGCCAGATAGCTACTGTAAAAGACTCGGACTGATAGGTATCAAACTATATAATACAATAGTCCAAGGAGATGCACAATCTGTACTTCAGGGGATTTCGGTCTTTGACCTTCTCGACTTTATCCAACAATAAAAGCAATGTTACTCATATAATTTTGACAATCTATTGAATTGATATTTAATTAATCACAGTAAAAATATAACTATTATAAACAAATTTTAATTGATCTTAATTTTCATATTTTAATTAAATCTTAATACTCAGTTGTTCCCGCAGTTAATACACAATTTGTTCATGCATTACAAAAAAATAAGGTCATGAGGTCAAACATTTCATTTTCAGAATCATCTCTTTTCACTGACCATTTGTGTAAAAAAATTAAATAATAAAAAAAACACTTAAGTACTATTTTGTATCCTATTTGTGGACAGTGCCAGCTGTTCAATGAGGATGACAATCACATCAGACAGCTCTGGCAAGACTAGAGTGGATATGTTACTCATGGTCTGCTGGTCTTAGCTGGTTTAAGATGGTCTCCAAGTCTGACCAGCTGAAAAATCACTCTAAAACCAGCCAACAGGCCAGCCCTGACCAAGCTGAGAGACCAGCAAACCAGCTTATGATATTTTTTAGCAAGGTCGTAAAGCAGGATTTTATAAGCTGACAGAAAATCATGACACTGTTTGCCTGTTATTGGCAAGTGCCCGTTATTGCTGTCCTCTTGCTAAAGGTCAAACTTCGGTTACCATGCAAACAAACCAGTTCAAAATGCAAATCAAACAAGCAAAGATATGCATGTTGTGCTATGGCATATTGGACAGCTGAGAGCATGACTGTGTTCTGATGCCGATCCCACAAAGGAGGAGATGATGCAGCCATCACAAATGACAGGCAGGTGCCAATGATGACAAATCATCTCTGCCACGATGACAGCTTCATTCGCATCAGGGACTGAATACAATGATTGAATAAATACATGACAATTCCCATCATCAGACTTACCCAAAATCTTGATCCATAGATTTAAAGAAGAATTTGTAGCTGTTAACCGGTCGGTTGCTGAGGACATTTTTGAAATCTGCCAAAGTTACCTTCTCTGGAGCCACTGACAGTTTCACCAAATAAGGAGTTTCCTCCTCATCTATATGGTAAATGATTTTAGTCTCCGCCATGAGAATATGGTGGGAACAATTGCCGGAGAACGGCGCGTGTTCCTGATGCTGCCTATACAGACGTGCGGCGACAATAAATAAAATGTCTAAAATAATGGATGCTAAATAAATACAATCACGCATTTAGCGTGACTGAAGCTGTGAATTAAGCGACTTTGTAACGATAATGATAAGAACACTGCCATTATGGAGGCCTGATAGATATCTATTGCAGCTCACTATGCGGAGGTTTTGCTGCCTGTGTTACTGAAACAGGAAGGAAAGGTTCACATCCTTGAGAGAATCAGCCTGGAATATCCGAGCCGTTCTCCTGCGCAGTGCTGCCATCGTGTGGCAGACAGAAGCAATGTGGATTCATGAACGAACAGGAAAATAGGTCTCATCTCATCGCGTCTGCTTTTTGGAGAAAGTGTTAAAGGATTAGTTCACTTTAAAATTAAAATTACCACAAGATTTACTCACCCTCAAGCCATCCTAAGTGTATATGACTTACTTCTTTCTGAAGAACACAGTCGGAATTATTTTAATTAAATATCCTGTCGCGTCAAAGCTGTAATGGCAGTGAACGGAGGAAACAAGTTTGAAACTCAAGAAAGCTTCCGCCAGACCGCCTTCCGCATTCAAGTTACAAAAAAGTGTAAAGGCCCCGGTATACTTCAAACGAAGTTCTTTTTCGTTCTTCGTTTAGGGGTAAAACGAAGTTCGAAATGCGTGACCGGCGGTATACTGTAACGAACATCTGACGCCGCCCACACTGCTGAGAGCGACGGTTAGATGAATATGTAAATATGTGCCATGCACTTTCTTCTCAGTAACAAAATAAACACAACAAAAATGAGAAAACACCAAGTATTTTTATAGAAATCATAAGAAAAGCGTCTGATCATAACAGCATGGGTATGTTAGCACGAGCTCTGCAAAGTAGCACTCCAGTCATGTCACGTCTTCATATAGCAATTTATTCAATAGATTGCTTAAAATCAAGCAGCTTTACAGTATCAAACATGAAAAACAGTGTTAGTGCCTCAATTTTTTTACATGCACAACTTCATTTTGTACTATAAAGCGGCTATCCAGTGTGTTCATGTTTTCACCAGCGGAGATCTTACCTCAACAAACTCAAACACTCGAAATGAGAGTGAAGGCGGAGCCTCTGCGCACACCTCCTATTATCGTCACTGACCAATGGTAGTACGAAGGTGTTTTGCAGCTTGCAGTTTGGCAAGCCGTTTCGAACTTCCAAAAAGAACATAAAACGAACTTTGTTTTGGCCTGATTTAGTTCGAAATTACATCACATCAGTTCGTTCTTTGATTTCGTTTGAAGTATACCAGGGCTTTAACGCCTCTCGCAGTTCGAAACGCTTATGCTACGCCCTACGCCTTTCGTATTAAACTTACGACGTCAGTTACGCTTCGTAAGTTGAATAGATATAGCTAGATATTTTACTTTATAACTTGTTAAATATGGATATTTTTCTTACACAAACGCATCGTTTTGCTTCAGAAGGCCTTAATTAACCCCCCGGAGCCATGTGGAGGAGTATGTTTATGATGGATGGATAGACTTTTTTGAGCTTCGAACTCGTTGCCCCCATTCACTGCCATTATAAAGCTTGGATGTGTTAAGATATTTATTAATTTAACTCTGATTGTGTTCATCAGAAAGTCATATACACCTAGGGTGGTTTGAGAGTGAGTAAATCTTGGGTTAATTTTCATTTTAAAGTGAACTAATCCTTTAACAGCACTATGAAATGATGGCGATATACAGACTTTTAAGGTAATAACCTAGTTATTTTTCTTGTTGCCATTTTATTCAATTTTAATATCCGAATGTTAGTGGGAAGAATAATACGAAAAAAAACGTATAGATAGCATTCTACATACGCGATGGACATCTTTGATCACTCCTTTGAATAAACATGCTTCTTCAAATTAGAATTTCCTGTTTAGGCCTACTGCTTCAAAAAAGCAGCTTTATTTTTTTCCCCCAGTATAAATCAGTAAGAAAGTTAATTAGTGACAATTTCACATATAGAAAATTAAATTTCATTCAATTATATGTTTCATTTATTTAATAAATTAGCTTGCATTTTATGGTTCATGCTAGAAAAAAAACCATCCATTTCTCAGAATGCTAATTTACCTGTTTTTTGTTTATAATTTTATCTTGTAAAAAACAATGTGGACATTTTGTGGAGCAAGAGTAAATATGGCAAGAGTAAAATCTGTTTTGATGGCTGAGTTAATTGTTTTGACAGCACTGTTATGACTCGGGGTAAAATGACAAGAAATGTCTGTCAAAACATTGCAGCAATCTATTATCTTATGGTGCAGTTCATCAAACCATTCCTGCATTTTTCTGAATCATGAATAAGCAAGTGGCTGTACCAATGATTTCCAGTATCAAAAACCTCAATTAGCCTATTTGAGATTTTATTTGAGCATCATGTCCAGCATCAGAAATGTTCTACAGCACCAGCACATGCAAAAGATCATCCAGAGGTTAAATTGTGTTTATTTTATTCTGCTTTGAATGAGAGAACATTGGCAGTGAACTGGAAAATTAAATCATCAATAATATAAACTGTTTCAGGATGGGAATAATCAAGTATCCATTATGTAGCATCATGTACCAAAAGCACTGTAGTCTACCCAGCAAATTCCCCTTGGAACCTCAATCATTATGTGGTATTAACACATTCATATTTGGAGTCTTTAAGGAAAGTAAAAGGGTGACTGAGTGTCATTTAGTCATCATAAAGGGCATAAGCATTGCTTCATAGCTTCACCTTAGTAATCTGTTAAGATATAGCTGTACACATTGAGTAACACTGATATGAGCAAGCGAGAAAGCAAATGTTTGCTATTATGTATTGATATGTATAGCCATATTAAAGGTACTCTGCAACATTTTACGCTCAAAAATACATCATCAATCCTTCTTCCAAAACATGTTTTTGTATTATCCTGATTGACTATGGTAAGCCTATTATAAGTGTTTATAATTTAGACATGTCGGGATGGTTTTTGTGGGAAATTGCGTACATACGTCACTCAATCGTGTGTGACTCGTCATATTCGTACATAGAGAAAAGTTGCTCTGGCTACTCTGACGCATGTATGGTGCAAGGGCGACATGGGTTAGCTTACAACGAGCGAGAAAGGTTGACAGGGAGCACGCTAAATCTCCAACCTCCGGGGAATCAACCGTTTAAAAAAAAAAACAGAACAGAGGAGAGACTGCTGGCAAAAAGAGATGTGACAGAGCTCGTAATAAAACAAGAATCAACATCGACTTGGCATTTCTTTCCATCTAAACTGTCTAAACAAATCCATCTAAACAAAAGTTACATTGCGTACCTTTAATAATTGTTAAAATTAAATTATTTTCTTGTTGTACAAGTACCTTGATGCATTAGCATCAGTTTCACACTTAATTGTTTGCTGCAAATGACTTCAAAGCTGCCGGTTAGCATAAAGCAGTATGGATGAAAGCAAATACATTAAATGCCAGAATATTCAAATAAACTGTGACAAAACAATTAGTAAGGTTTGTAACACGAGAAAAGGTAAACATGAAAATATACAAATGATAACATGAAAAAGGTGATAACAGACTAGATGACAGAATACAGATGATTTTGATAGCAAATGTTACATTAAGGGGAATGTAGCTTTTTAGTGGTAACAGTTAGTAAGAGGAAAATATCAAAACGAGAAAACATACTGGAGTCTCGAATATTATGAAGACTTACAATATGAAATGTTTTGCCTAAACTGTCTATAATCAACAATATAAGCAAAATATACTTAACCAAGTATGATTTCATTAAGAACAAAAATGGACCTTTTAATAATCATGCTGTTCATATAAAAAAGTAAAGGTATTCAGGTGTCTGCATAAAAGAATGCTAGATTTATGATTTGTAGCTTTCAGAAAGCACAGCTTAAACCTATTGAGAAGCTGAAAAAAATGTGAACAAAGAATAAAAATGCATTATTTGCAATATTTGTGGCCATACAACTGATTTAATTACTAAATCAGTTAAAACTAAAAACTGTTCTATGTTTTTCGATTCCACAATGAGTAAGAAGGTTCTTCCTCCTTCTTCTTAAACCTTACATTGCCCAAATCTCACAACAATATAAACATTTTGACACTCAGGACACATTATTCTGGGTGTGTTTACTTCTCACTCACAGAGTGTGTGGCAGCATTGGGCAAATTCAGTAAAAAATGCAGACTATATTCTTGCATTTTTTTAAGCTTTTTGCTTGTCATTTTAGTGCTCTGAAACAGTTGTTTGCAATTAGTCTGAAATATCAGTTGTCCAAAATATGGCTGCATACTGCTGGTGAGACTCTGGTGCTTCCTGCAAGCTTCACAAGAGCCAAAAAAGGTGGAGGATCTTGAGTCAGAAAAAAAATGATACAACTGTGCCCTTCTCTCCTTCTTTTCTCTTATTTTCTTGCCATATTGTTGCCTCTCCAGATTTCATTCTTCTTCCATGAATTCCAGATTTCCAAATCTGCCCCTGGACCAGCCAGTGGCCAGGTATCTCTTATTTCCAAGATGGCTTCTCCATCTCTGCAGAGTAAGAAGAGAGAGGTGTGAATTTCGGGGAAACCACAATATGGTACTGATTTACTTCCCAGCTACAACAACTAATAATAAAGTACATTTTCATGACAATTAATCATGGCAGTAATAACTGAATGTGTGTTTATTCTTGACATTTTATGAAAATTAAACATTTTTTTTCTTGAATCACTACTTTATTCTCAAAAAGTAATGAGTTTATTCTCAATATGTTATTTCTACTTTTTTTCTCAAAATGTAATGATTTTTTTCTTAAAACACAACTTTATTCTTGAAATTTAATGAGTTTATTCTCAATATGGTATTTTGACTTTTTTTCTCGAAAAACTGGCAGTTTTTCAAAAACTTGGCCCTAATCCTCTTCCATAAAAAACAGTAATATTGTGAAATATTATTTAAAATAATTTCTTTCTAATTTTATATATTTTAAAATGTAATTTATTCTTCTGATGGCAATGTTGAATTTTTGGCAGCCATTACTCCAGTCTTCAGTGTCACATGATCTTTCAGAAATCATTTTAACAGGCTTGTAAATATCAATCTAATTTAAAGCTCTAATTTCGAAACACTGCTTGTTATTTATCAGTATCACAGTTGAGAATGGTTGTGCTGCTTAATATTATTGTGGAAAACATGATAAATACAGAATTCTTTGATGAACGGAGAGTTCAAAAGGGCTAACAATGTACAGTAAAAGTCAATTTAATGCAATTTGATCATTTTTATCTAAACTTGTGAACTGGAGTATAATGTGTTGCATGAATGGAACTGCATTTGATAACTAGTTGTCTGGTGTCCAGTTGTCTCCAGTTGTGGTTTATTTTTCAATGTGAATCATGCATTAGGCCTGTCAACCTCTCTCAGACAATGACAAATGGCAGAAAAATAATCATAATCATGTCAATTTTACCTCTGTCCAGGTCAATGGCTTTTGGGGAGCAAAGTTTGGTCATTTCAGCTTCCTTCAGAAGATTGTTCTTGTAGTCTGAGGAAACAATCAGAAATGCATTTATCTAAGTCTTTTTTTAAAGGCGGTGCAACATTTTGAGAGGAAATCAGATGTAAACTCACCCAACTTTGTCTCCTCCTGGTTGCTTGACTTCACCTCTGGCGTGCTTCGCTCACATTCTTTCCTAACACATGATGTGTGGCCCCTAGATGTATGACACACCAGGACAGTTGATGCTTTAAGCATGACAGCTGATGCTGAATGTTCACAGATGGCATTTTAACATCAGTGGGTACTCACACATACGTCACCGTCGGTAGTGGTGGGCTTTCGACTTTACGTGGATCAAAATCTTGGCCTACATTTTATAAAAACCAAATTAGCTGCAAATATGAAATCAAGTGCAGCATAAATCATATCTGAGCATACAAACGGCCACATATTGCCTAAATATATATAACTGTGTATGAAGTTAAAAGACTTTTCAGGTTCAACAAAGGAGCTATTTTCACCACGGTTACATTATATTGTATATACAAATAAAGACAAATAAGAGAGATAAAATGCAAAACGACAGATGGAAGTGACCAATAAAAGGACAGAAAAACCTTGTCTTTTCCGGTGACGTGTGAGGAGAATGATAGCCAGCACAATAAGGGCTAGTAGGAGGAGAGTTGCCAGGATGTAGCCTAGCTGCTGCAGGAAGTGACTCCTTTGGTCTGGCAAGATGACGTTGATGACATGTGGCGGCACTTCCACCATATTGGTGTCTAAAAGAGAAAATGATCAAGAAGAGTTTGGCCTTGAATTTGATCCTTTTTGTCATTTTCAGTAACCAGCAGAGGGCCCTATGTTACTACAAAGCTTAAGGTGCTTACAGAGGTTTATGAAAGTAGCTTATGAAAGCACAGAATATTTTTATGTAAAAAAGGTCACTTCAGCATGAGATATATTATTATATTCTGACTTCATGCCTTAAAAAAATGAGACCATTATCATCCGGAACTATTTATTCTTTATTCGGCTCCAGATTAGATTATACAGAATGGATGCTATATTAAATATTCTACATAAAATAAATACTACAACATTATGACAAAAATAATGATTAACCTGCTATGAAACAGAATTATTTTTTCAGAGAAAAATTACTGAAATACCAAACTCCAAAACAACAACAACAAAGAAATATACTTTTAAATTATTTGTTTATTATAAAACAAACAAAGTTTCTAGATATTCATTGGAGCTGGATTCATAGGGATATCTACAACATATCAACTGAAGACAACTGAAGAATCAGTACAGATGGCAATAGGGCTAAACAGATGTTGGAGGTGAGAGAGTGCATTGCTGAAGTTCAGAGCATTGTGTTGGCAACACAAGGTCATGGGACAGATTCTCAGAAAATATACACACAGAGATAAATGTATACCTTTAATGCATTCTAAGTGGCTTTGGAAAAAATATCAAATATGCGACTGTAAATACTTAGATTTAAGCAGCATTTGTTTATTTTAACTGTAGTCAAAATTCGGTGAGAAAGACCGGAAACTGCCACGTGTTTTTCAGCCAGAATGAGATTCACTTTTTTTTTTTCCTGGCAGTAAAACATGGATTTAAATAAGAAGAGTGGTGGAAAACAGAGGGAGGAATGGGGGGAAATGGGGAGGTACTATGTGGTCTATTTTACTGAGTGACTTTGCCATTTTGCTTCCACAGAAAAATTTAATAAATAAGCTAAAGTTGCACCACTTCATCTATAATACAGACATAATAAAGACACGCAGCCTAAAATGACGACAGAAGATGACTAAATATGACATCATAGTTCTTAGAAAAGAAGTATTATGAGATGTGGAAAATCAATCAGAGACTTCTATTATGTTTGGACCTTGCAAAAGAGCCATGGCTGAAAATCAGAGAGATATTCTTGAGATCTTATTGCTATGAGGTTGTTAAGCTTTTTTCATGATAATATATATATATATATATATATATATATATATATATATACATAATTACATTTTAAAATATATTGAAATAGAAAAGTTATTTTAAATTGTGATATTTCACAATATTACTACTTTTACTGTATTTTTAAACAAATAAATGCAGCCTTTGTGAGCATAAGAGACTTAAACCCCAAACTTTTGAAAAGCAGTGTAAATAAACTGTAATTATTACCATGAAAAAAATGTGTTAAATTTAGTTAACATAGTAATAACTATATGCATAATTATATGTAACTAACCCTAAACCAAACCAACCCTAATCCTAACCCCACAGTAAGTACATGTAGCTACTTAATATTACACAGTACTTAAATGTATGATTACAGTTTAACAAAGACACCTTAAAATAAAGTGTAACAAAAAATTCAAACAATAATATTGGCAATATGGTAATACCCTCAAATACAGACATTTGAAATGTAGTCTTTCTAATGTACCACCCACTCTCTGTGAGAACAAGCTAATTCTGCCTACTGCTGCTTAAAACATACCCATTAAGTAATTGTTACCTGTGAATAACAGTTTCTGCCCTTTAATCTCAATCTTAAACTCTTATTGTGTATGTTTGAAGCTACAGCACTGAGGGGAACACAGGCTAATATCTTAGGGTAGATTACTGTAATCAGTAACAGCTGAAGGATCTTCTACCCTCGATTTTCACAAGACCTCATAAAAAAGCCGGATATGACTGGTTACTGGCAGTCAACAGCAATATAGTGTGTTTTGTCACAACATTGCACTGTTGTGCCCTTAATGAAAAGCATTTTTACTGAAATGGCAATTAAAAAATTTAGAAATGCATTCATTTCTGTATTTTCTACCTCTGGTAAACCACAAAGGAGAAGCAGTCTTTACTATTTCCTGACAGTGCATGAACAGATGTGTTCAAGAACAGCCATGTTTATGATGTTGAGTTTTGGGCTCTGTTCCTGCAGAACAGGACTTCCACTGGGACTTGTCTTGGACTGTCCTGCTTCTAAGACCATAAGGGAACATCAATAAGCTCGAACCTTGAAATTATGGAAAGTCTAAAAAGGAAATAATTTTATGTAATGGCTGTGCTGGATCCAGACAGTTGTCTTTTTCTTCATGCTTAGATAAGACAAAGGCAAGGGACTGATACATTTCTGTTGGCTTAAGAAAGGGTTGAGGGAAGGTTGAAGGGGGAATGAGGGGATGTTGAGGGTGGGCTGACCTAAATCCACAACAGTCTCCTCCTTATAGCTCACTGTCAAATGTTGAGCTCTTGCTACAGCTGGCCAGATGCTTTACAGATGAAGCAAACTTCCCTTTTCCTGCAGATAAACAAGACGCTGTCCAAAAAAACTCCAAAAAGGTTGGAGACAGAGGCTAAAAACAGAGAATGGACGAAAAAAGGAGAAGACTATGAAGTGAGAAGTGAGAGAGAGAGAGCATAACACAGGCAAGAGAGACTGAGAAAAAATTTAAGAAACAGAAAAAGGAAAAATGGCAGATAAATAAGTCAAACCACAAAAAGAAGCCACCAAAAAAGACTTGGAAGTTGAACAGACTGACATTTGTAAACAGGCTGCACACTTGACAACATAGCAAAACACAGATAAGTGTGTATCGTGGAAATCTAATGCTTTAAAGGAATTGTTTAGCTGAAAAAGAACATTTGATCATCATTAAAAGCATCACATGATTTGTTTACTGCTTCTGCTTTGAGTCACTTTTCACCCTAATTTGAGTAAAACTGAAAATTTTGTTCTCTAAGTTATATTATTAACCTTAATTTCATGTTATAAGTTAAACATATGTTATATAAAACTTAGTCTTGTCAACATTTTGGAAATTGTTTTTGTGTTCATTGAGATATTGTTTAAAATGTTACTTTTCAAAGGGGGTGTACTCATTTACGCTGAGCACTGTATCTATGTGGTGTTTTTAATATGCTTTAAAGGATTAGTTCACTTTCAAATTAAAATTTCCTGATAATTTACTCACCCCCATGTCATCCAAGATGTTCATGAATTTCTTTCTTCAGTCGAAAAGAAATTTAGGTTTTTGATGAAAACATTCCAGGATTTTTCTCCATATAGTGGACTTCAATGGAGCCCAAACGGTTGAATTTCAAAATTACAGTTTACAGCGATCCCAGACGAGAAATAAGGGTCTTATCTAGAGAAACCATTGCTCATTTTCTAAAAATAAAGTTTTCAAATTTTATACATTTTAACCATAAATGCTCATCTTGAACTAGCTCTCTTCTTCTCTATTTGAATTCCAGCAATGTAGACACTGCTAAGTGTATTACTGCCCTCCACAGGTCAAAGTTAGAACTAAATTGTCATATACAATATTGTAGTGCAAGTATATAACAATTAGTTCAATCTTTAACCTGTGGAGGGCAGTAATACACTTACAGTATCAGTGTCTACACTGCCAGAATTCTTATAGAGAAGAAGAGAACTAGTTCAAGATGAGCATTTATTGTTAAAAATTAGTTTTTTTGTTTTTTACAAAATGAGCAATGGTTTCTCTAGATAAGACCCTTATTCCTCGTCTGGGATTGTGAAGAATGTTTTGAAGCTGCACTGAAACTGTAATTTTGACCTTCAACCGTTTGGGCTTCACTGAAGTCCACTATATGGAGAAAAATCCTGGAATGTTTTCATCAAAAACCTTAATTTCTTTTTGACTGAAGAAAGAAAGACATGAACATCTTGGATGACATGGTGTGAGTAAATTATCAGGAAATTTAAATTTTAAAGTGAACTAATCCTTTAAGACAAACCATGTGCAAATTCATAAATCAATGCCATTGCTGAGTATTTTGTCTTTTGATGTAAAGACAGCTTCAAAAATGCGGTTTGAAATCGCTGGTGTTTCTTACGTCACAAACTACCTTGTAACCAATCACGTCAACGAGCCAGCAGTATTTAGCATATCATTAACTATGACCACTCTGAAGCAAGGGAGTCGTGTTAGCAACACATTATTAGCTGTTTCATAATGTAGTCAAGCAAAAGGCTAATCATATTAATTACCGTTATGTGTCCGACTTTGTAAAAAGCGATACCATAGTGCAGCGTTGACCAGGTGGATCTCTGAGCTCATGCGAGTGAGTGGAGGCGGGGCTAATTAGCATATTCGAGTATACTAAATGAAGCAAGGGTGTAGAGTTACATTCAAGCTATTTTAAGGCATAAAGATTTTTTTCAGAGGAAAAAAATGTTTAAATATGACATTTTGGTGATCAAAGATGAGTTTTAAGGGATAAAATTATTGACTACAGGGGGACTTATAATCAAAAGATAATCAAAAGAATGATTCAAAAGAATAAATCAAAAGACTCATTCAGCGGTCATTGCTACACATTTCACAAATATGCAAAGGAGAATTTTTTTCAGTGAGCTGTTTTTCAGTGAATAATGACTACAATTTTGGTGTGTTCAAAAACAAAAGCTATCATACAGCTTCATAATACCCGGATTAAAGTTGTTTGAAATATTTTATAATATTTTTATAGTGCTTTTGCATCTTTAATGTTTGTATCTGTAAAGCTTTAATGTTGTGTTCCATAAAAATTAAAAAAATTAAAATAAAGTCACAATGGTTTAAAATGACACAAGGGTGATTAATGATGGCAAAACTGTCCCTTTAAGTCAAGGAAGAGAGCCAAGTCAAACAACTCAAAATCAAAGCAAATCAAAACATCACAGTTTAAAACAATCACTGCAGAAGCCATGCAGAAATATTTAGTTTTTAATGATGAATTCAGCAGTGCAGAAAGTGTTTAGCTCTTTTTTTTCTTGCCCAAAAGTCTGTGATTATCCACAAAATTCCACTGAGGTTTGTGTAGTCTAAGGTCTACAGTATTACTAAACCATAGAAAATGACTTTCCCACATTCTCTTATTAAAGCTCTCCAGAATCCCCACCCTTCTTTTCCCCAACTATCATTGTCACTTAAATTTGTCACATCAGTTCCTCTCTGCATATTATTTATTTCCTTCCATTTTTTTTTATCTCCCAGTTCACATCACCTACCTCCTGTCTTATGCAAATAAAAAAAGCACTTTCTTATCCTACTTTGCTCTTGTCTGCCTGGCAGTACCTCAAAGGAAAACATATGGCTATCGAATGATCTGAACCAGAGCAGAACTCAAACTGAGAGCGGGCTGTGACAGTGGGAGAGGGAAAGGCAGTGGAATGCGAGTGAAAAAAAAAAAAAAAAAAAAAAACAGAGAAAAAGAAGCATGCTTGAAGCAAAAGAGGAATAAGCTTTAAAAGGAGAACTGCTGCATTTTAATGAAGGTGAATGTGGAAACCCAGACAGCAGGGTAACCAGATCTTCAGACTTACCTCAGACTGTTTTAGGTCATGACTGTTTGTTTGAGTTCATGCCTTGTGATTACATCTACCCTATTTCTCCTTCTCTTTTCTTTCTCATAAATGAATGTTTATCATTTAGTAAATACAGATTCAATTTAGAAGAAATAAAAGGGTGGTGAGTGTTTTTCTTTGGTTCAATAAATGCTGACCAAGTAAAGCAAAACTGTTCTGTAAAACAAGTGTTGAATAAACCAGTAATGAGCATCAACCCCCACCTCTTTCTCTTGTAAATACAAGCAAATGACAAAACCAAGAACATCAACAGAGAAAGAAAGGCAAATTAAATAAGGAGAACTCCCTAGCCCGGGGCTCTGAGTTGGAAAGGTATATTCGGGAACATGCTGAAGATGCTCCAAAATGGACGCTCTGCTGTTTAAGTGGCCTGCACTCTCATGCAACTTGTGAGTTGTGTGCCAAGTCCACTGACAACCATTTCAGACACCCTTTACAAACTACAGACATGCATTCACAAGAAAAATATTTACTGGAATCTGTGGTGCTAACAAGACATAACAAGCCAAATAACAATCAAAAACTCCTGACAGCTGCAACTATTCTGTGTGATAAATTGGGATAATTCTGGAAAATCCCATGTGTGCTCTGAGACTATATGAGACAATACATGACTAGCCGTAGCCAACATTTAATGGTGGGGCCAGTGTAGACGTGACGTAAACATAGTCGTTCCATGTAGACCCTATCTGAATTAGCCTCAGTATGGGCCCTAAATGGGTTTGCCATACTAGGGCTAATTCAGAGGGCCGACACGGAACCCGTGGATAAACCCGTGTAGGGCCCATATTTCAAGCCTATATCACACTTACATTGGCCCCACCATGAAATGTAGGGCTGGGACAATACATCTATTTTCGATTCGCGATACAATGAATCTGGATCGATCCTTATATTTTCTCTCTTGAATAGATTCCGAGCTTAGTTTTCGTAGAGGATGGTGCTCTAGGCTAGTTTTTAACAAAGACTATAGAATAACACAAGACGTGTCACTCGTATTGTTTTGAATGGGAGAAAGTGTAACGTGCAATATGGCGGAATAAGTCCCGCCTTCTAAATAAGAGCCAATCGCCGACTGGTAAAGTCATCGCGTCACTGCAGCGGCCGTTAGAAGCACCGGTTTCTATAGAAACAGTCAGACGCGCGCCTCCGAAATGAGGCACAAGAGACGCGCATTTAGGTGTGCGCATGCGCATGAGCTTGATCCAGCATAAAAATACAGGGTTTTTTTGTCATGATTTGAGCGTTTGGAAAAAAAATTATGAGACAGTTGTTGTCAGATTTCATTGGTGATTTCAAATATGAAATTTAATCAAACAGCTTTGGAGCTGCATGATGCCCAGGATGCCCGAGAGGCGTTTCAAAAATGGCCGCCGAGTGAAATGACTTGTCTTAAAGGGACTTTGGTTTTTAACCACACTCTCAAATGCTCACGAAGAAGAGTGCTGGTCAGCGATTGTGGTTAAATATATTTGCACCTCAGCTCAGAATGCTTTTACGACGTGAAATTAATGTAAACAGCCCACTGCGAACACCCTTGTAATTCGCTTCAACTTTTTCGAACTTGAGATGATTATTTTAGGTTTAAAGGTGATAAAGAGGATCTTTTCGTCGACTGAGAAACCAAAGACTGTTAGTGAGTTTTTGAAATGAGCGCATGCATAAGAACAACCCCGTTGTAATAATATTTCACATCCTTACTGTTTTTACTATATTTTTGAACAAATAAATGCAGCCTGGGTGAGCATAAGTGAATTATTTAAAAATAACTTAAAATCTTACTGACCCCAAACGGTATTGTAATTCCCTTATCATATCATAATTCTAAAATTCTAAAAGTAGTAATAAAGAAAGAGCAGGTGTGTACAAAACTAGCAGTTTCTTATGAAGTAAAAAGTGTGTGTTTCTCTTACTTGGATCTTCATTGGGAAGATATTGAGGTTCATCTGTGGGTTCCTGAGGGATCTGAGGGACCGGAGGGGTCACGGAAAGCTGGAAGATGCGTCTCTCGTGCAGGCCGCAGTAGTGATGGTGGAGATGACAGGAGTATAGCCCCTGATCTAGGAGCTGGATGTCTGAGATGATCAGAGAAAAGTCTCCCTGCGAGAATGCCGTGGCAGAAATATTCATCTTTTGTTGAACGAAAAGCGGCCCATAGTGACGCCTCTCACCAGAAGCGTACAGGTCAATGAGTCGATCAGCACGGTCGTGTCGAACCCCTGGAGGTTGACGATCCCAGTGCACCACCTGTTGTTGGTCCTCCTGACTGTTGCCCTCTGTCCAGATGGGCCGGCGGTTAACGCAAGGGAGAACCACCGTGCTGCCCACCAGAACCACATACACAGCCTTCTGACCGTCCCAGAACCGCCTCTCCTTACGTGCTGGGAGAAAAACACAACTGGATGAATATGTAGCACGCATATGAGTATGCAAATATAATTACTTGTCAAAAGTTATTATAAAAATACTGGTTTACACCGCACATGTGCACAAAGACATATTGGCATCCTTAAAATAGTGACTTGTGAATGTATAACAGCTTAAATTAATAAGGTCAAACCTCGTACCATTGATGCTTGGCAAAGTTTTTCTTCTAACATATTGGATTATATAAAGGAATGATTATATAAAATAACCTCTTTTTTTCAGACTGTTAAGTTGTTGATAATATGTCTGTTGCCCCCTCCCCCGATTTGTTTTAATGGATGTTATCTTGTTATACCTAAAAGACAATTAAATGTTGATCACAAAAAAAGTTATTATAAAAATATAAGAAACTAATAATACTTCTATAAAATTGATCAAAAGGACAGTAATACATTTACATGTGCTAAATGTTCTTCTTTTGAACTTTCTATCCATTAAAGAATCATGGGGGAAAAAATGTTTGATAATAATAAGAAATGTTTCTTGAGAAGCAAATGAAAAATTCTGCTTTGCCATCAAAGGAATAAGTTTTGTTGTAAAATATATATATATTATTAGTTATTTTAAATTGTAATAGTAATTCACAATAATACTGTATTAGATATATATTATGCATTTAAATAATAAAATGCAAATGCAGATATAAATGCAATTTATCGTTTAAATATTTTTTAAAAGTTGGTGAATGGAGATGAACAGGAGAGGGCAAAATTTTCTTTTCAAACGGTCTTCACATTCTTTCCATTCTTCAATCTGCAGACAACTCCTTATTTGGCATGAACTTGAACCGTTTGATCAAGAGGCAGGTTAAATGCCAAGAATAGCCATACAAAAAACTCTGAAATATGAAGGGAATTTACCAACCTGATTTGGTGACATTGAGCTGAACTTTGATCGACTCATACAGGTGGCAGTAATGATGATGCAGGTTACAGGAGTAGATCCCTTTGTCACTCATTGCAACATCTATATGATGAAACCCAGACAAAATGCACTAATTTATCTAGAAATTAACATTGGGTTTTTGCCTGGAAGTTTGAAGGTTAGTTTGAAGTGTGGAAGTTTAATAGGCCTTATGTAGTTTGAATACTTGAGCAGTTTTAAGGGACTGAAAGTTATATAGCTAGGTGGCTGCTAAAGTGTTCTCATGGTTGTTACGAAATTGTTCTAAATGGACATACATATAGAGAGATTGATCAATTGTGATGATATTATCAAGTAACGTTTGTGTTTCCCAAAAGTATCTCACCTTTGATTACCAATGAGAAGTTACCATCCTTAAAAGCAGTCCTGGGCATGCTAACGCGTCCCTGGTTGTAACCATTGTAGATGCGCTGGTCTCCAGCAGAAAACATGTCTAAAACACGTTCCATTGCATGGTTCGGGCCACTACGAAGTAAATCCCAGTGCACTACCCGTTGGCGGTCCTTTATGCGGTCTTGGGTCCATACCATGCGCTGACTGTGACACTGCAATATCGCCTGTGATCCTTGGGGGGCGCTGATATTGTACATGGCAACCACCACGCTACTGCCATCACTTTGGCCTAGCGCTGAGACACAAAGGGCAGGTTTCCCGAAAACAGATTAGGTCTAATGATAGAAAAAGACTACTGTATCATATGTGATTACTTAAAGTAAATGGAGCAGTGCTGTTGTTATAAACCATTTTGTTGCTACAGCACCAGTAAACTAGAATTTGCAGCATTCTCAGTCCTGTAGAAACACTACTGTTCAAACATTTTGGGTCAGTAAGATTTTTGAATGCTTTTGTAAGTTTTTTGTAAGAAGTCTCTAGAAGTAAGAAGTCTAAGTCTCTCTATATTCAAACGTAATTTATTCTTGTGATGGTAAAGCTGAATTTTCAGCATCATTACTCTAGTTTTCAATTACATGATCCTTCAGATATCATTCTAACATGATTATTTGCTGCTCAAGAATCATTATTATTATTATCTATGTTAAAAACAGATGTGCTGCTTAATATTTTTGTGATACATTACTTTGATGAACAAAGTTCAAAAGAATGGAAATCCATTATAACAATGTTTACAATCTTTACTGTCACTTTTAATCAGTTTAATGCATCTTTGCTAAATAGAGATATAAATTTCTTTAAAAAAAAAAAAATCTTACTGACCTTAAACTTTTGAACGGTAGTATTTTTGTATCATTATGACATTATGTAAGGTGCTCAAAACACATTTGTTTAAAGTTTTATAGTTGTATGGTTCGAGTTATGCACTTACCAGGGCTGAAGAGGAATGAAGCCAGAACTGTAAAATAAGCAAACAGAAAAATTAGTTTTGATTAAATACAGTGTGCTGATCTAGGCCAGCTCATGAATTTCATCCCACTAGGTAAAGATCAGAGATATTATCACTGTTTTCAGAAATCGTCGTTTAGACTATCAGCTCTGAAAAATCAGCAGGCGCTTGAGCAGCACTGTTAATCTGACAGGCTGGGTGTTTTATAACGGACCATGGACCATGAAAATAGCACAAGAAAACAATATAGGTCTAATATAGGAAAGATTCAGTAATACACAAAGAGACGGAGGAGTGCAGTAAGAGCCAAGCCATGTAAATTTCCCTGTTTGCAAAACAAGTATCACCAATATTTTGAATTTGCATCACTTATGTCTGAAAGGACTATTTATGGATGTTTGTTTGAGTCTGAAATAAACACCTCTTCTTACGTCTACAAGAAGAGTCAAAACACTCTCACGGCTAATAAAACATTCAACAAATATTACCTAAGCCCGTATTATTTCAGTCACTGAAAATTTTGTCAAGCTGAAGTTCAAACCAACCTTAAAGGAATAGTTTACCCAAAAACAAAACACAGACATTCGCTTTATTTGACATGTTCATGAGAGAAGTAACAATGTCTGATTCATAAACAAATCGGTAACACTTTACATTAAGGTCCCATTAGTTAGTGCATAAATTAACAATGAGCAATACATTTGTTACAGTAATAATTCATCTTTGTTAACATTAGTTAATTCAACTGGCATTGTTTATTCATATCTACTCGGAATATTAACAAATACAACTTTTGATTTTAATAATGTAGTAGTAAATGTTAAAATTAACATTAAGATTAATTTAGATGTAGTTTTCATTGTTAGTTCATGCACTCTAAAAAATAAAACATTGGTTCAACAAAAAAAAAAAAAAATGTTAACGTTTTCCACTAGAATTTTTAACTTAAGCCAGTTGGGAGAATTACATTAATTCAAAGCAATATTTTGAGTTGATCCAACATAATGTTTTAAGTAAGGTGAAGACGTTTTTTTTCCATAATAAAAACACATTTCTAAGTAACATGAACTTAATAATTGTCAACATGAATGCAACTATTTAAGTTGATCCAACATAATGTTTTAAGTAAGGTGAAGACGCTTTTTGGACACAATAAAACTGCATTTCTAAGTAACATGATCTTACCAAGCACCGCCTGTCACCATGATGGTAAATCTCCAAAAACCCACATTAACAGAAACTCTTCTAAATTAGCATAACAGAACAGTAATTACTGCTAAATCTCCCTTACCATTAATCTTGTGCAAAAAACATTATATAACACTTAATTTTAGCATTTACTCTCCCTTTCAAGTGCCATGGGCAAAGCATGATGGGAAATATAAATCCCAGCCCAGTTAAAAGAAGTGTTCATACAACTCAAAACAATGAAACACGTTTACACGTCATCAGAATGTATTTTACATTAACAGAACTTAAAATTAAATACATTTTTGATAAACTATGACAAGTCATGATAGTATATCGAATCAATAGGCATAATTTGTGTGTCATCCAAGCTCAATAAAATAACAATTACAAGTAAAAAGTCTAACAGCATTTCAGAACTTGATTTTTTATTTCACAACAATATATATATTTAAGTAATGACTAGAGGTCACCTGAATTAGTTTTTAGAGTGTGTTAACTAATGTAGATAACCAATGTTAACAAATTGAACCTTACTGTAAGTGTTAATAACAAATAAATTCCTTTTTCTGATTTCCTTTTTCAGTTCATTTCTTTATTCAGTTTGGCAAATAACTTGTCAAATCAGATTCATCACATGAATCACTGAATCAGCAGTTAACAGCTCACTGGATTGGAAGATTACTTTGATGTCATACACCGATCTGTCTGCACAGCACCGCTTCGGGTCGAACACACCTTAAAGGGTTGGTTCACCCAAAAATGAAATTTCTGTCATTAATTACTCACCCTCGTGTCGTTCCACACCTGTAAGACCTTCGTTCATCTTCGGAACACAAATTAAGATATTTTTGATGAAATCCAAGTGCTGTCTGACTCCTCCACAGACAGCAATTTAACCACCACTTTCAAGGTCCAGAAAGGTACTAAATACATTGTTAAAATAGTCCACGATGAGAATACTTTCTGTGTTTTGTGTACTTTTTATATTATTTTTGTTTTGTTTTTGCGCACAAAAAGTATTCTCGTCACTTCATAAATTTAAAGTTGAACCACTGCAGTCACGCCGACTGTTTTAACGATGTCTTTAGTACCTTTCTGGAAACCTTGAAAGCGGTGGTTAAATTGCTGTTTATGGACGAGTCATAAACATCTCTGATTTCAGCAAGAATATCTTAATATGTGTTCCAAAGATGAACGAAGGTCTTACGGGTGTGGAACGACATGAGGGTGAGTAATTAATGACAGAAATGTCATTTTTTGTGTGAACCAACCCTTTAAATCTGCACCGGTCACGTGGTACAAGTTATATCTCTCAGATTACGAGTTTACATGTTGTAATTATAAGTTCTACAAGCATGCGAAGGATTTTTACAGTTCAGAATCGTTACGGTAATTATATGGCGTGAACACACCTTATCAGGGAATAATGTCTCACATGCATGTTCCACAGTAATCGTAAGGCTTCAGAAGATTTGAAATATAGTACACAAACTGCATGGACTACTTTTAATAAACTTTTTTTACACAACATGAGGTGAGTAAATAAGGACAGAATTTTCATTTTATGAACTTTATGACTAAGGGAGTGGTTGTACAGTCCCAGAATCTCTTGCATTAAGAGGGTCTGGGACAATCCAACCACTCCCTTAGTCATAAAGTGGTAACATTTTCTGTGCTTCCATTTTCAGCATGCTGGAAATATAAGAGATTTATCTAAAAATGGGTTGGTTTACTTGTTTTTTAAATTCCACTCTCACGACCCACGCGCTTAAAAACATACAGTACAAAACAACCACAAACAGACACCCTGTAGAATGTTTTTAGTGTTTCACAACATTGTTAAACACAGCATTTCATTAAAAAAAATTAGAGAAGTAGTTATTTTTGCACAGCTGTCTTTAACAGCTGTAACTGCATTCAGATGAGTTAACTACGAATAGTCATCTGTCACTGTCTGTACAAGAGGCAGATCTTCTGAAAGCCAGCACAAAATATAAAACCTTCTACAATATAGAAATAATTCACAGTAAAACTTCTTTTCACATAGGATTTCAACTCTGTATGGTCTTTGAGGGTTGTTGCATGTCATAATGATTTTGTGTCAAATCAGAAAAAAAGTAATACTTTTTGAGAATATACAGCAAATCCTGAGGGCAATAGAAAGGCAGTAATAAGGATGTGTTAGAAGCCAGAGAAACCACAAACATCAGAGCGAAAGGCAGAGGAGGAGGAGGAGGAGGAGGAGGGAGAGGGTCAATGGTTTGGAATCTGCTGAGGAAGCACTGAGGAAATGCAGAGGCTTGTCCGTATGCTCATATATGCGTATTTCATTCACACACACACACACACTAACGTGCTGTGGGCAAAGCTACACCTGCACACGAGACTGTGAACCTACAAAACTGCATCTCACTTTCTATATCTTTCTCATATTACGTTCTTTATTCAAATTAAAGGGACAGTTCACCCAAAAATTACAATTCTGTGCCATCTGCTCACTCTCATGTTGTTCCAAACCTGTGTGACTTTTTATATTTTAAATAATGTTCGAGTCCAAACATCACTGGACACCACTAAGAAAAAAAAAACACTGGGATCTTTTAAAAATATCTTCTTTTGTGTTTCACAGAAAAAAGTCAAGCAGGATTGGACATGAGGATGAGTAAACAATGACAATTTTCATTTTGGGGTGAACTTTCCCTTTAAGAATTTTACAGTAAATCATGCAATATGTCATTAACTTGACAAAATGTTTGAACAGATTTTCAGAATGGGTATGAAAGAAGTTTAGAAAAAAAAAAAATTCATTAAACTTGTCTCACTCTCTCTTTGTACAGCAAATGTTCCATTTTCTAAGTCTGAAGTCAAGGCTCAGATGTTCTTTTATGATATTCATGGAACACAGATTTAAATGAACTGAAAACTGAATAAAGAGCTGTATTTTTTAATGATGGAAGTTATTTCATAAATAGTTCTACACCTGAAATGAGCCAATGTGCTCAATCTCATTCTCAGCCTAGTAGAAAACTCTGAGCAGTGTTTTTTGTCAGGCCTGGGTATATTTAAAAGACTTATAGCCAAGGTTTGTTTAAAATAGTAGACTTTTGTTTTCTTACAGACCGGGTGTGCAGAATCTTAATGTTATGGGATTTTCCACTCAAAATAAAAACTATAATAACATGTCAAGTGTATTAATTTAAGCTGAATGTTTAAGATAGAGAATATAATAAGTATTTTACTTTAGTAAGTCAGTGTAGGGAGCATCCAGCAGGCTTGAATCCTTTTAGAAGTTAATATGGAGGCAAAGACAGCTCCATTCCATACAAAGGTTAGTTTACCGATTATGAAACATCAAGCTCTAATTGGGGAAAGAAAAAAAGATCTGCCAATGGGGTCAGTCTTAACTCACCAAAATTGGTTAATCATAAGTTTACAATACTGACTCAATCTGTGATAGAGCAGTACGTCTTTACTTGCTTTAAATAATACCTTATGTCTTTACTGTTTATGTCAAGTGAATCACCCTGAGTCACTCTTGAGTTCTAAATGTGCAATTCTTGGTCCAATGTGTTAGGTAAGGGGAATTTTCTTGATTCATTCTGTTTTCAGTGCAGAGACCTCCAAAAGAATAAGCTTTGGCTCTTGGTGAACCATCAGCCATCATGGTTAAACATCTCATCCCCACCACCCAAATTCCCCTCCGAACTAAATAAAATTCCATGCCACATCTGGGATTTATTCCACAGAATGTCCAGTTCCTTTGCTTTTTTTAGATTGTCAACTTTTGATGTTCAGGTTATACAACTTTGCTTTAATGGGAGCATAATCTTTTCTTTGGGTTAGTTCAAAACAAAGTCATCAGTCTTGGACACAGGTTTGAAGTTATCTGCGCCAGCTGGTTTTAGCATTTGGGTCTGGGTCTCAACAGTGCAAAATACAGACTGAAAACCCATTACATGACATTATAAAACGTTTAAACAGAAGAGAATATTCACAAACATGTACAATGACTCTCAAGAGATTTGAAAAGATATACACACTCAGGTGAGGGGAGAGTGAATTGACAAGTTTCTTGTACATATCTTACCACACAAACACTGTATATAATCCAAAATTAGGCTATACATTTATAGATGTCTGTTTAAATACGTAATAGACAAGCATTTATCCATTATTACATCAGCAGTCAATCTAAAAACAACCAAAATAAAACTTTTATATAACTTTTTTCTTGATACAGGTAAATCAGATACTCACGTTGAGCCAAGAAAAACGCTCGAGCGCTCAAGGGAACAGCCAAATTCTTCATGACCGATTTCCTCTCGAGTTGATGACTCTAGGATGTGTTCAAAACAATATAAAAGCAAATGTGCTGGCTTTGTTCACCTGACAAGCATTTATCGCAAAGGAAGACTTGCTGTTTGTCGACCAGCGACATCAGCAGCAGCGGCAACAGTCTGCTCTACTGACCCACCTTCAGCATTCACAGTCCCTCCGCCTGGCCTGCCCCTTTAAAAACACGAGCAACAAACACTTGAGCTACTGTCTTTGTTCATATTCTCCTGTTATCCAGCAGGAATATTAAATACTTAACGATGACTTTGGCGAGCAAATGTGAAAACCTCAACACAGTGCTCACAAGAAAATTAAATCCGCTAGAGAGAATTAGTTTTTAATGAAAAAAAAAAAAAGTAGTCCAGTTCGTATGTTTTTGTGCCACAAAAAAAATGTTGTGTTCCTCCGATAAACTGCGTTCGTTCGCAAGAGTTTTGTAATGGAAATAACATGAGGTGGGAAAAACTATTTTGCTTTTGCAAACGAATGCGAAGTTGCCGCAAAAGTGTAAAAAATCGTATTTTTTAATAGCCTACTTCAGATATTTTTATTTATTTATTCATTTATTTATTCATTCATTTATTTTTATTTTTATTTTTAAAGGTGCCCTCGAATGAAAAATTGAATTTATCTTGGCATAGTTAAATAACAAGAGTTCAGTACATGGAAATGACATACAGTGAGTCTCAAACTCCATTGTTTCCTCCTTCTTATATAAATCTCATTTGTTTAAAAGACCTCCGAAGAACAGGCGAATCTCAACACCGACTGTTACGTAACAGTCGGGGTGTACGCCCCCAATATTTGCATATGCCAGCCCACGTTTCCAACATTATAAAAGGCATTAGACAAGGGCAGCCAGTATTAACGTCTGGATGTGCACAACCAAATCATCAGACTAGGTAAGCAAGCAAGAACAATAGCGAAAAATGGCAGATGGAGCAATAATAACTGACATGATCCATGATAGCATGATATTTTTAGTGATATTTGTAAATTGTCTTTCTAAATGTTTCGTTAGCATGTTGCTAATGTACAGTTAAATGTGGTTAAAGTTACCATCGGTTATTACTGTATTCACGGAGACAAGAGAGCCGTCGCTATTTTCATTTTTAAACACTTGCAATCTGTATAATTCATAAACACAACTTCATTCTTTATAAATCTCTCCAACAGTGTAGCATTACCCGTTAGCCACGGAGCACTATCAAACTCATTCAAAATCAGAAGTAAACAATATAACAGTATACAATACTCACATAATCCGACACATGCATGCCGCATGCATGACGAACACTTTGTAAAGATCCATTTTGAGGGTTATATTAGCTGTGTAAACTTTGTTAAGGCACTGTTTAAGGCAAGCGCAAGCTCTGTGGGCGGAGAGCACGGGATTTAAAGGGGCCGCAGCATAAAATCGGCGCGTTTATAATGATGCCCCAAAATAGGCAGTTAAAAAAATGTATAAAAAAAAATCTATGGGGTATTTTGAGCTGAAACTTCACAGACACATTCAGGGGACACCTTAGACTTATATTACATCTTTTAAAAACATAATCTAGGGCACCTTTAATATTTCATTTAAAGCAGAACTCAGTAAGATTTGCGAAGCTCCCCCTACAGGTTCCTTCAGTGAATCACACTGTCGTAAATACTCCAAGCGCAGCTCTGGACTACAACGACTACAACGCTCACCAGCACAGTAGTTTTGCAAATACAGTACAATAAATCTCGATGGAGGTGGGTAATTTTCGAAATTGTATTATAAAGTCATAATATATACATTGTTTTTGAATTACCGTAAAGCATTTTGTCACTCTCGCGTGAACGTGAACATGAGGCGAGATTGTGTCGGGTCGGCGCAGCTCAACTTGCAAGTGCTGTTTTCTGGCGTAGACGTGCCAGAGGGGGTTAGTGCACGCCTCAAACACACCACTACAAGTCAATTAACCATCGTAAGGACTTAGAAAACTATTTATGAAGGTAAAAAAGTTACTTAGTTCTGCTTTAAATGTATGGTACCATAAATAATGCTGATATAGCTTATGACAGAGACGTAGCCTATGTGGTGTAACACCTGGTAATAGTTACTAATGGTACCCCATTCGCGGTTTCTTCAAGGTGTTGTTGGTGTGTTTACAGGCTTTGCTCGCAGCATGGTTGAGGGCCACAGTGCAGACTCAGCTCCCGCAATGAGCAGTAAAACTCCAGGGAACAAACAATCAAGACAGCCTAAGAACCCAAAGACGTCTGCAAGCAAAGAGAGAATTAAGAGGCAACTGTATTTCTACATCTAGGCCTACTTTATAATGATGTGAAAGCAGACTTTGAGATTCATGCTCAAATAAACTAACAAGCAGTTATCATTTCACCAAACATTTATTGAAAACCGATTTCAGTACTAAATTATAAATATGTGATAACTGATAGGCTATAGTCTACTGTAGCACGTAGCATTTGTTTCTGGTAATAAGAATACCAAGCGCCTGCTTAGTGGATTTAATCTATTGGCCTGCTCATATTTTGGGTTTACATACACATAATGATGATGGAAAAATGAGTGTATGACAACATATTTCTCCATCAGCTGTACAAACAACAAATGAAGTAAAAAGATTTGGTCTTTGCTGCCACCTTCTGGATTAAGTAAATATTGTAATTATTTGACAGGTCAACAGCACACCAATATGATCCCGTTCTGCACTGTTCACAACATCTAAAGCACTTTCAACACGATGTGATAGCCTAAATAAAAATGAAAATAAAACCAATAAAAACATGTTCCACACAAACAAGCAACAGATGACATGACATTTTTAAATGCTAAAGAAAACAGAGTGTCTACAGAAAAGGCTCGACCATGCAAAGCTTTGAAAACATATAGGAGCACTTCATAGTTTGATTAGCACAGGAGTAATGTGCTCTCTCTTCTTAGTATCAGTTTAAAGCCTAGCAGCTGAATTCTGAACAAGCTGCAGGCGAGAGAAAGAGGATCGACTCTCACCCAGATACAATACAATCCAAATTGGATGACAAAGGCATGCACAACTTTCTCCGGTTACACTTTAGAATAATGGTCCGCCATTAATAAGTAACTATGCAGGAAGTAATGCAGGACTAATGAGTCTACTACATTAACACTTCAGATACTACTATTAACTAATATAGAAACAAGCTTAACTAATCAATAAGTAATATCAAATTTAGGACTAAGATAGTTCCTTATTAGCTAATCAATAATTAGAGAATGAGATTGGCATTATTAAGAACTAATAGGTAACTATGACAAATTATAAATAATTAGCTACTAATTAATTACTAATTATAACATTAAAGTGTCTGAGATGTGAGCAATTGTCTTTTTTTTACTCTCAACATGGTCATAAAATGCATCACTAATTACTCCAAGTCATTCTTCAAGAACTACTAGTGATCTAGACCATTATTTTAAAGTGAAAAAAGATGTTTTAATAATGGTCCTGATCACTAGTAGTTCCTACATAGTGACTAGGTAACACTTGAGTAATTAATGATGCATTTTATGACTATATTCAGAGTAAAAATGATGACTGATTACGTCTCAGACACACGATAAAGTTCTTTACAATTTGTCGTTAGTTATTAATCTCTTTAGGCAATTATTGATTAGCTAATAAACTATCTTCTAAATTTGATATTACTGATTAGTTAAGCTTGTTTCTATATTAGTTAATAGTAGCTGTCCTGCATTACTTCCTGCATAGTTACTTATTAATGATGGACCATTATTCTAAAGTGTTAGACTTCAACTTAGATCTAATTGAACTTAGATCTAATTACCTTAAGGTGGAAAAAATGGCAGCATTAATTTGTTCATCAAATTTAAAGGGTTCACCCAAAAATGAAAATTATGTTGTTGTTCCACATCCGTAAGACCTTCGTTCATCTTCGGAACACAAATTAAGATATTTTTGGTGAAATCTGAGAGGTACTCGTCCATAGACAGCAATGTAACCACCACTTTTAAGGTCCAGAAAAGTAGTAAAGACATTGTTAAATCAGTCGGCGTGACTGCAGTGGTTCAACCTTAATTTTATGAAACGACAAGAATACTTTTTGTGCACAAAAACAAAACAAAAATAACTTTATTCAACTTTATTTCCTCTTCCCTGTCAGTCTGTTGCGCAGTTGGTGCAGTGAACACATTGCATAAGCTCGGAGCCAAAAATTACACCAAGATTTTTCACAGTAGAACGTTTTTTTCCCCCCAGGTGATCATTGATATGCTCCACACATCCCTTTTTACCGAATAAAATAAACCCATGTTGCTTGCAAAGATTACAAAAAGCATGCACATAATGTAACTAAAGCTATTAAACATGATTAAGGTGAGACCAGGAGCATTCAGATGTGCTGGAAGGACATAAACATTAGGATTACTTAGTGCAGTCACTCTTGTTGACTATTTTTGGAATATCTTCTCATAAACAAGAAATTATGTCATCTATTCTGCTTTGTAAATAAACAAAATAGACACATTTTGGTAGTGGATTTGGCATTTGAAGCATTTTAATTGGAAGTTTGTAGGTTCTTTTTTTTGGGGAGCACTGTGCAAATTTGTTACCTGTAAATATTGAAGCTACACACATATGTAAACTGATAAAATCCAAGACATGGATTCAGCCCTTATTATGATGTCAATAGTCAAATTAGAGACAGTGCCAAAAAGAGACATAACAATCAAAAGGCATCAACAATAAGGATATTTTCTACAAAACAAAGCAGGTTCAATAAATATCATATTTACAGAACACTGAAAAAACAAAACAAATGCATGCAAGTTGATTTTTATTGTGGCGTCTGAAGCGAAAGTAGTCCACAGTTGTTCTTTTTTGATTTTTTTTTCACAAGTGTGATTCAGTAAATTCCTACAACCTAAAAGAGTCAATCTATTTTAGGTGTTTCAGGAGCTACATCATCTAGCAAAAAGCCCTTAGGACTCAGAGGTCAAATCCTATATTTCTGTCCATCAAACGATTCATTCAAGGATTAAGAGTGCTTTAGAGTTTATATTCATACTTTTTTTTGTGATGATAGACCTCCACAGGGCAGCATTGCATGAAGTACAAGTTAGAACATGATTCTTTTTCTGTCCCTTTTACTCTGCAAAAGCCCTGACTGTTGCATCGTTAAATAAAAACTGATTAACTCAAGTCTCTTTGATTCATTGTCAGACGGGTATTATACAAAACGGATGTCTTTGTATATATGACCCTTCAACTTTATAGTTAATATTAAATTACTGAATTATGGTCATGGCTTTTAACCGAGAGTTCCACAGAGTTCTTCCTGGTTTTCTTCCTGTCACTGAGTTTTAAGTCCCCTTGGGTACACATCTTTGAAGATGAAGTCTTGGACCAAAGGTATTAAGTCCCACCAATAGACCAGCTAATGGCATCAGCTTCATTGACTCAAACATTAAACTTCCCTAAAGGGAAAAAAAAAAAAAACAGAATAAATGTTAATATAAATAGCAAACTAATAACATATCTGTAATGTGATCTTTTTTTATATTAAAGCAGCTGGTAACAATTATAGCGTTTCATAACACCAAATCATTCACTAAAACATCAAGGAACAATTAGAGACCCTCCACAAGGTAAAAATAGATATAATACATGGAAAAATGTTGAAAACTCAGTACACAGTATTCTAGATGACGTCATTCTCTCTGAAGGTCCAGTTCTCTAATAACTCTGGGTGGAGACTGAGATTATTAGATAAAACACACTAGGGACAAAAGCCCTGGATGCTGAAATGCCAGCTTCCCACAAATGGCAAGACAATAGGGGCTTGGCTATCCTGTGCCTCAGTGACTGAGATCATTGTGTCTTGCACTATTAAAAGCTATATCAGAAGAGCACATTGTCTTCTAATGAGTCCACACCGACGGTTAATGATGTGCCACACACTGCGGTGAACATTAACAATGGGGAGGACATGCTGTGCAAGCATGTCTGGACAACAAGGGAGAGTTTTGTAACAACCTGCAGTAGCAATCTGTCAGCAAGCCATTTAGTGATTTTGGGGGGTACATCCTAATGCCTAGTGTTGACATCTCTTAATAGCAACTTTATAGGAATGGCTAAATTACCATGTTCAGTTGGTGAAGAAAGACAAGGACTAAGTTTTAAGGCTTGTTTTAATCGCAACTTGCTTGTAGATACGCGACTTAAACTATTTACTTTTCATTCTCATGAAAATGAAATCATCCTGCTGAGAAATTTAGTGCAACAAATACTACCAAATTGTACTTTACAAATGTACACTATTGTTCAAAAGATGGAGTCAGTAAATTAATATATATTTTTTCAGCAGGAATGCATTAAATTGATCAAAAGTGAAAGAATTTTCCGTTCGTCAAAAAAAAAATAAAAAAAATAATCACGGTTTCCACAAAAATATTATGCAGCACAATTTTATCTATAGTGATAAGTATTTTCTTGAGCTCCAAATCAGCATATTAGAATGATTTCTGAAGA